>NW_022630103.1:0-259358 GCF_010909765.2 Amblyraja radiata
TCTGTCCCACCCATTACCATCGCTCCACTTTCTGTGGCCTCATGCTCCCTGGCTTCAATGATACTTTGTCATGTGTACACAAGTTCAGTGACCATCCTCCTATACACGAGGATCAGGAGAGGAATGAATACACTATCTATTATAGAAAATAGATTAATGCACAGTCTTTTACCCAGAGGAGGAGAATCAAGAAACAAATGACATAGGTTTCAGATGGGGTCGGGGATTTGATGGTGAAATCGGTAGGATAGGTTTAAGGGGACATGGGCCTTACGCAGGCGTGTGGGACTATAGTAGATCGGCCATGTTGTTTGACAAATCCAAGGTGGGCCGAAGAGCCTTGTTCCATGCTGTATGCCTCTATGACTCTGAGGCACAACTTGGACCATAATAACTCCAACAGTGCAGGCTACACAGAGACCAAACACAAGAGTCACCACGTTTTATGCGCCATCTTATACTCTTCACTTTCTCAGAAAGCCTCTCCCCAGTCACTGCATTAATGCACATCTGAATCTTCAATGAGGAAGATTCATCAACTCTACGATCACTCCCTCTGTTCTTTCAACTACTGCCTGCAGGTTCACAGATCAGCAGGGTTTAGAAGGGTATGGATCAAATGCAGGCAGGTGGGACCAGTGCAAATGGGGCATCTTGGGCCGAGGAGCCTGTTTCCTTGCTATGACTTTATGATTTGGATTAATGAAGCAAAACCTGGAGATGATACATAGAACATAGAATAGTGCAGCACGGGAACTGGCCCCTCGATGCCTCATATCTGCACCAACAATATTGTGCCAATTTGATCGAATCCCATCTACCTGCTCATGGACTGGATCCCTCTGTTCCCTGACTGTGTCAGTCATGTGTCAGTCTAAACAGCGTTTCCACCACCTCCCCAGGCAGGACCTTCCAGATACCGACCAAAGTCTGTGTAACAAACTAGTCCAGCCTGTCCCCTTTAAACATTCCTCTCTCCAGTAACAGACATCCCCACCCTGGGAACAAGACTGACAATATATATGCCCCTTATATCCTCTACTTCTATTAAGCCTTCATTACTCAGATAAAACAATCCAGTCTTTGTCTGCCTTAACTCAGACCATATTTCCAACTGATGTGTATTCCAGTGGATCATTTGACAGCTTTCCTTATGATCCACAATTCTGCAAATAGTTCTATCGTTTTTGAACTTACTAACTCGACCATCTATGTTTTGTCCAAATCATAGACATAATCAGAAATTGCAGTGGTTTCAGAACTGATCCTTGCAGAATACTATTGGTCACGAACCTAGTCAGTATAACACTCCTCCACCACTATTCCTCTCTCCTGTTTCACCTCGCTCTAAGCCCTTTGATTTTTTCTCTTCTCTGTCACTAGTCTCCACCATTCTGCAGCATCCACTCCCCTCCCATTTCACTCACCTGCTCCTTGAATGAGACTCGATGATTCCTTGTTTGATGAATCTCGGTCATGATGGATTTCACCACTTGGATCAGTTCCAGCGCCGTGAACCACGTCTCCTATTCCTCTCCCTCTTCACTGACATTGTTCCCTTTCCTCTTCAGCGGTTTCACATCCCATTGACGTTCTGCTCTCAATCCCACTTTGCTTTTCCGTCATTGTTCCTGTGTTCTGACCATCTTTCTTTGATGAGGTGCCTGGCCAAAGTCTTTTGAAGACCTTGTTGCACTTTACTTAATTTCCCACCTGAAAACCCACCCATTAATTGCAGATTGCAGAGCAATTTCTAATTGAGAAAACCACAGGTTTGGAATAGCCGGCAGCAATCTGAGCTGACATTCTGGGGCAAGTGGAAGTTAATGGTCGTCTAGCAACAGAGCAGAAAACAGGCCCTTCAGCCCAACATAACCAAAATGCCCATCTAAGCTAGTCCCATCAGTCCATGGGTTCACCATAATCTCTCAAAACCAATCTGTCTTTTGGGGAAAAGATGAATAGGAATCTGAGGGGTACGTTTTCACACAGTGAAATGGTGGGTGTATGGTGGTGGGTGTATGGAACCAGCTTCCAGAGGAGGTAGATGAGGCTGGGACTATCCCAAAGCTCAAGAAACAGTTAGACAGGTCGATGGATAGGACAGGTTTGGAGGGAATGGGCCAAACGCGGGCAGGTAGGACTAGTGCAGCTGGGACATGTTGGCCGGTGTGGGCAAGTTGGGCAGAACGGCCTGTTTCCGTGACTCTGGGACTAGTGCAGCTGGGACATGTTGGCCGGTGTGGGCAAGTTGGGCAGAAGGGCCTGTTTCATGTTGGAATGCCGCATAAGTTAGCTGTAATCTAATAAGGCCACATCCAAGAAACTTCAATTAGATATACTTGAAAATACACATTATTTTGTAAAAATCTAACTACTATGTACTAACTTCAAGTAAATGAAAAAATGGTGTTTATTCTAAAGTAATTAACCTTTTAATGACTTTGTTGTGACTGCTTTTTGTGGGAAAGCATTTGAATATTTGGTCTGCAACATGGAGGTACGCAGTTTCAGCTGATCTCCTAGATGGGTATCCGTCATTTTGTGACCTACCCAAAGAACCTGACAAGAGTTGACACCTGGGAACCTCCTGCGATAACAGTACGGCATTCGTGGACCACCGAGGACCTCCGTGGCGCTATCGTGTAACTTTGTAAGGTCGGGAGAAAATTCAAACATTTTTGAATTTCTCCAAGAGTGACTTGAGCACTTTTGGTGTGCGTTGCAACATTGTATGAAGCAGATGCCAGTGCGATACCCGTGCGATATCCGTAATGACTCTTGCGGGTACCGTGGGAACTCCTGCGAACGGTAAACCGGAAGCTTGACAGAGGGGACATAAGGTGAGTAATAGGTATTAAAGCGGGGCTTGGGGTGTTGAGGAAGGGAAGGGTGGGGGAGGGGGGGGTGCTCAGGGTGGATTACAATGCTCTCTGGGGTGCGGGAAGAAGGGTCTCGAAAAGCAACTCGCCGGTTTGCTCTTAAGACAAATTGCTTCGATTTGAATCTCCCCGCAGTACAAGGAAGTAGAGGCAAGGTTGCGCCGTGTGTTGGAAGGAACTGCAGATGCTGCTTTAACCCGAAGCTAGACACAAAAAAAACTGGAGCACTTCATCGGGTCAAGCAGCATCTCTGGAGAGAATGAATAGGTGACGTTTCGGGTTGGGAGACCCTTCTTCGACCAGAAACTCTCGAGCCGAAACGTACACCTATTCATTCCTCTCCAGAGATGCTGCTTGACCCGATGAAGTGCTCCCAGTTTTTTGTGTGTCTATCTTCGGGTTAAAGCAGCCACTCTGGCAGTCCGTTCCACACACACGGGCGCACCCTTGCCTCTACTTCCTTGTACTGCGGGGAGATTCCAAAATCCGAAGCAATTTTGTCTTAAGAGCAAAGCGGCGAGTGTTGCTTTTCGAGACCCGTCTTCCCCACCCCAGAGAGCATTGTAATCACCCCGAGCACACCCCTCCCCCCACCCTTCCCTTCCTCCCACACCCAAAGCCCCTGTAATACCTATTACTCACCTTATGTCCCTCCTGTCAAGCTTCGGGTATTACCGTTCGCAGGGAGTTCCCACTGGTACCCGAAGAGTCATTTACGGATCTCGAAGGGTATCGCACTGGCATCTGCTTCTACAATGTTGCAACGCCTCACCAAAAAGTGCTCAAGTCACTCTTGGAGAAAATTCAAAAATGTTTGAAGTTCTTCCTCCCGACCTTACAAAGTTACACGATAGCGCCACGGTGGTCCTCGGTGGTCCACGAATGCCGTACTGTTATCGCAGGAGGTTCCACGATGTCAAACTCTTGTTAGGTCTTGGGTCAGGTCGCACCGTGAGAAAGCCCTTTAGGGTGTCTTGATTTGGGTTCGGTAGGAGAATTAGAATCGTGGCAATAAGTGCTTGAAAAGCAAGAAAGCATTCTTTCGTGCGGGGAGGGATTATTACGTTGAATCTTCTTTACTCTTTGGTATTTTAAATACGTTCATTTAAGATCAAAATAAAAATAATAAAAGACGAACAAAAACATATTAACATATTTTGTTCTACAAAATTGGGATTCATTCAAAGGGCCGCACCTTAGTGGCCTAGAAGGCCGCAGGCTCCCCACCCTGGATAAGAACGTGGGAAGAAGCTGTCCTTGAATCTGTGCTATGTTATCTCCATTTATCTAATATAAAATTTGGATGCTTGTTACTTTGAGATAATCTGATAATTTTGTTCCAAGTTTTGGCCTTGCAGTTATCTGCTAAAATTCTGATCACTTGACTAAGCATTTCTACCGCCTTAACTGGATTTGAACCAGAATTTGTGGATGATTATAATAATAATAATAATAATAATTATTATTATTATATTAATAAACTTTATTATGGACTCGTGGTCCAGACAAGGGGCAACATTACATTAAAAATCCATTGCATATTAAAAAATATCATAAAGTACATATAAAATCTTAGTATATCACATAAAAGCATCATAAATTATATATATAAAAAATAAAAAAAACACAATACATGAGTTAAAAATCCAGATTAAAATAATGGTCAATGTCCTACAACGAGACAACGATACCAGTGTCTCCACAGCTGGGATTCGTAGCGCGTAGTCAACATGTTAGACGGAGATGTGACATTTCAAATCCTGTCCTGATAAGGGCACGTTGACACGTGTTGGAGGGATAAATAAAACCAGGATATTCACCATGAATGACAAGGGCCTTGAGACCCCTGAGAAACACCCATACAAATCCAAGTGCAGGCTTGGCGATCGTTTCGCCCAACACCTCTGCTCGGTTCGCAATAACCAATCTGATCACCCGGTGGCTCAGCACTTCAATTCCCCCTCCCATTCCCAATCCGACCTTTGAGTCCTGGGCCTCCTTCATGGCCAGAGTGAGGCCCACCGTAAAATGGAGGAGCAAGCACCTCATATTTTGCTTGGGCAGTTTACACCCCAGCGGTATGAACATTGATTTCTCCAATTCAGATATCCCCGCTTTCTCCTCGCCTTCCCAGCTCCCAATCAGCCCACACTGCCTCTGCCACTTCCTTTCTTCTTCCCACACACTCCCACCAGTTTGAAGAAGGGTCTAGACCTGAAAGGTCGGCCCTAGTCCTTCGCTCCATAGATGCCGCCTCACCCGCGAGTTTCTCCAGCATTTTTTGTCTACATACAAATCCATAGATCCCTAAAGTCAGCAGCACACCACAAAGACAACATTTAGACATTCTTGTAATAGCGGCAGCTCTTAGACACAAAGTGAAGGGATGGCTTGATTAAGCCTTAGTTGGAGGAGTGTGTGCAATTCTGATCTCCATACTGGGGGAAGGATGCTTGCACTGGAGATGAATGCAGAGGAGATTCATCAGGATATTGCTCGGAAATAAATATTTCAATTATCAGCAGAGACTGGACTGATCTGTCGTCTTCCTTGAAAAGAGTGCTGATTTATCAGACAATCCTGCATCCGCCACCTGTGACTGTGATGTCCCTGTAGATGTCAACTCTCTGGGCTCAGCCCCTTCCCTATTCCCACTTCCGTGTGAACATCATTTCTTGCACCAGGTGTACACCCACTGTCAGGCATCATATATATGTCACAGAAGGCTCACAAACCTTTTTGTTCCTTTGATGTAGAGGCCACTGAATCATCTCCCTGTCACCATCTTCAGCCATGATGTCGACAGGTGTTCACAAACTCGGTAGCTCTGGAATAAACAATATTAATAGAGCCATCAGGTGACAATTGAATGTGAAGGACATTGCCTTGTGAACCAACAAACAGCATTACAGTGCAGCGGAAATGTGGAAAACACCCCCATCCAAACAAGGTTTAAGAAAGAACTGCAGATGCTGGAAAAATCAAAGGCAGACAAAAATGCTGGAGAAACTCAGCGGGTGAGGCAGCATCTATGAAGCGAAGGAATCGGTGACGTTTCCCCTCCCCTTCCCAGCTCTCTCCACAGCCCAATGTCTCCGCCTCTTCCTTTCTTCTTCCCGCCCCCCACCCCCACCATCAGTCTGAAGAAGAGTCTTGACCCGAAACGTCACCTATTCCTTCGCTCCAAAAATGTGTCCCAGATAGGACAATGAAATTCTTGCTTGCTGCAGCACCACCGAATATTGTAGGCATAAATACAGAACGGATCTTTGTGTCCATATACCATAGAATATACATATACACATAAATAAACAGATAAAGTGCAATAAGACGTTATAGTTCAGAGTTTGTATGAAGTTGTATTTAATAGCCTGATGGCTGGGGGAAGTAGCTGTTCGTGAACCCGGATGTTGCAGATTTCAGGCTCCTGTACCTTCTACCTGATGGCAACGGAGGGATGAGTGTGCGGCCAGGATGGTGTGGGTCCTTGATGTGATGATGTTGGCAGCCTTTTTGAGGCAGCGATTGCGATAGATCCCCTCGATGGTGGGGAGGTCAGAGACGATGATGGACTGGGCAATGTTTACAACTTTCTGCAGCCTTTTCCGCTCCTGGACGCTCATTACCCTCAAAGTCCTGCATCATAATATTTTACATACTCCCACCATCACCAATCACTCAGCACGACCCCATAGTCTATCTAAACTATGCCTCTCATAACTTTATATTTGTTTATTCTGGTTGCAAATCTCTAGTCGTTACGTTTGCCCGTGCAAAACACAATTGACCACAATAATTCCCACATAGCAAATGTGACAATAAATTGTTAAATATGAGCCTCATTGAACAGTTCCGTAAAACTGTGGTGGCCGTTTTATCCGAAAACCCCAGGTTAAAGTTTTTCTACTGCCCGACCTTGTAAGGTCTCCTGATTCCAATCGCATCCGCTCAGCTTTATGGGCTCTGACGGTAAATTAATAAACGCTGGGCAAAGCTCATCTCTGTCTGATAATGTTTAACTGAGTTCACAGTTTGATTAGATTATGCCTCCACACCCTGTTTCCAAGACACGGGATTGTTCCGAATCACACAGTGGTCCGTGCGGTTCGGATTGATGAAACAAGTTGCCCGTTATCTCAACTTGCCTGGTTACAGTGCTTATTTATCCTCCACTCTTTCCCTCTCTGCCTCACAAGAAATGCCATCAGACTAATATGTCTACGATTTAGTTGTTGTCAGGTTAACGTTTAGAATCAGAGTGAAAGCGAAATTGAACTTAGTGTATCTGTTAATGTTTTCTATCCGTTGATATATTTAACCTGTTAATTTCACAATTATTTATCAATCTGTCAGATGTTCACAGATTTTCGATAGAATGAAAAGCTGCGAAAATTAAAATCATTGGATCTTCTAACCGTGCTCAAGATAAATTAATCATGTGGAACCCAAGAGCTGTGGACACATGTGATATCCCGCCTCAGCCTGGTGTTACATCATTCACCAAACAACCTGTTATTCACAGTATAAAACCTCCAGAGAGACTCTCAGATCTCTACGAGTTCACCGGCCTGAGTTATTACAGTTATGGACATTGTGCAGCAGGACAGTGACTATAACCTCCTGGTGACAAGACTCCGGCTAACGCTTAGATTTTTGACCAATTTGTCCATCACTAACAGTTGTGACAAATGGCAGATCGACTGGAATTCTATGGATTAATCGAATGGATTCTAACACTAATTGTTTATAGCTGTTGTTATCATTCACGGGCTATGCCCGCATTAACCCACGGTGACAGTTATTGTTCACAAGTAGACAAAAATGATGGAGGAACTCAGCGAGTGAGGCAGCATCTATGGAGCGAAGGAAATTGGCGATGTTTCGGGTCGAAACCCTTCTTCAGACTGATGTGAGGGTGGGGGACAGGAAGAAGAAAGGAAGTGGTGGGGCCAATTGGCTGAGGGAGAGCTGGGAAGGGGAGGAGAAAGTAGGGACTACCTGAAATTGGAGAAGTCAATGTTCATACCGCTGGGGTGTAAACTGCCCAAGCGAAATATGAGGTGCTGCTCCTCCAATTTACGGCGGTCCTCACTCTGGCCATGGAGGAGGCCCAGGACAGAAAGGTCGGATTGGGTATGGGAGTGCTGAGCTACCGGGAGATCAGGTTGGTTATTGCGAACTGAGCGGAGGTGTTGGGCGAAGCGATCGCCAAGCCGACGCTTGGTCTCGCCAATGTAGAGCAGCTGACATCTAGAGCAGCGAATGCAATAGATGAGGTTGGAGGATGTACAGGCCAACCTCTGCCGCACCTGGAAATACTGTTTGGGTCCTTGGATGGAGTCGAGGGGGGAGGTAAAGCGACAAGTGTAGCATTTCCTGCGGTTGCAAGGGAAAGTGCCAGGAGAGGGTGTGGTTTGCGTGGGAAGGGACGAATTGACCAGGGAGTTACGAAGTGAGCGGTCTCTGTGGAAAGCGGACATTGTCGACAATGACCCGTTGCCACAGTCAGGTCCTGCATGGCAGCAGGAAATGTCTCAAGATTTAAAACTTGCTCATAACTGGGACGAAGGGATTGACATTATTATCAGCAGCTGCTGAGATTACTCGAGGAAGTTTGGTTTTGAATTTTGAGAAATACGCATTGTTAAACAAAGATCTATTCCCTTGCAGACCCATTATTGAAACATTAATCTAGAGAAACGATTGAGCAGCTGCAGAAAATACTACCATGGAAGGTTTTCCGATCAACTTGCAATGGTGTTGCTCCATATAGTTTAGTTTTTGTTCCTACCTGGCGCTGACCTCCCGATTCTGCTTCAAGTGAAACCGAGTGATTGAGTTTTATAGGTCCTAACAATGAGTGAACACACCCCGACTAAAGTTCAGGTCAAAACACAGTGATAAAGCTGGACTCTGTCAGCCTCATCAGAAAACACGTCCACATCCTGATCACTGATGCTGGTATAGAATTACACAAAGACTCATTCAAACCAAGAGTTCCAACACATTGTTTAAGAATGAAGTACAGATGCTGGAAAATCAAAGGCAGACAAAAATGATGGAGAAACATAGCGGGTGAGGCAGTATCTATGGAGCGAAGATGATAGGCAACGTTTCGGGCCGAAACCCTTCTTCAGACACATTGTTTGATCAAACCTTACACCATCAGCGCATGGTGACAATAACCACGTCTCCACAACAATTGTAACTGCTCCAGAGTGGGTGTCATTGTAAGTGCTTCAGGTCTTCACCCTGCATCCCAATTACTCACCTGTCTTATTTTATTAACCACCTGACATTGGAAGTTATTCTGAAATCATTACCCTCGAAGACCTGCGTCCACAGTTTGATCAGATTATGCCTCCACACCCTGTTTCCAAGACACGGGATTGTTCCGAATCACCCAGTGGTCCATGCGGTTCGGATTGTTGAAACAAGTTGCCCGTTTTCTCAACTTGCCTGGTTACAGTGCTTATTTATCCTCCAGTCTTTCCCTCTCTGCCTCACAAGAAATGCCATGAGCTGTGGACACATGCGATATCCCGCCTCAGCCTGGTGATACATTGTTTACAAATGTACCTGTTATTCAGGATAATAACCTCCAGAGAGACTCTCAAATCTCTATGAGGTCACCGGCCTCCAGGAACAATGTTGCCGCAGAGGTGCCCGCGGGCCCACTCTCCGGTGAACGATGAATATCTGGAAACTCTCTTTCCTCTTGCCCACTGTCTGTTACTTTCAGAATATCCTGACGGTACAGGTTAGGATTGTAGCTGCACCAATCCTAGCGTCAAGGCATTTCGAAATTAAATCCGATTCCAGTCCATCCTGGGTTATTACAGTTATGGACATTGTACAGCAGGACCGGGACTATAACCTCCTGGAGATAAGACACCAGTTAGAGTTCTCAGATGAGCTGTGGACACATGTGATATCCCGCCTCAGCCTGGTGTTACATCGTTCCCCAAACAACCTGTTATTCACAGGATAAAAACCTCCAGAGAGACTCTCAGATCTCTATGAGGTCACCGGCCTCCAGGAACAAGGTTGCCGCAGTGGTGCCCGCGGGCCCACTCTCCGGTGAATGCTTAATATCTGGAAACACTCTTTCCTCTTGCCCACTGTCTGTTACTTTAAATGAACACACCCTGGGCAAAGATAATGATCATGATTAACTATGTTCACCGCTGTATCAGTTGATGCCTCCAGACCCCGGTTCCAAGTCCGGGGCTTCGTACGGTCATGAGTGATGGGATCAGAATTAGACCATTCGGCCCATCACGTCTACTCCCCCATTCAATCATGTCTGATCTATTTCTCCCTCCTAACCCCATTCTCCTGCCTTCTCCCCATAACCTCTGACACCCGCACTAACCACAAATCTGTCTATCTCTGCCGTAGAAATATTCACTTCTGTGACAAAGAGTTCCACAGATGCGCCACCCTCTGACTACAGAAATTCCTACTTATCTGCTTCCCAAAAGAACGTCCTTTAATTCTGAGGCTATGACCTCCAGTCCAATACTCTTCCACGAGTGGGAACATTCCCTCCACTTCCACTCTATCCAGGCCTTTCACTATTCTGTATGTTTCAATGTCCCTCATTCCTCTAAACTCTAGCGAGTGCAGGCCCAGCGCCGCCAAACGCTCATCATAGGTTAACCTACTCATTCCTGTGATCATTCTTGTGAACCTCCTCTGGACCCTCTCGAAAGCCAGCACATCCTTCCTTAGATATGGTGCCCAAAAATAGAAACATAGAAACATAGAAACATAGAAATCAGGTGCAGGAGTAGGCCATTCGGCCCTTCGAGCCTGCACCGCCATTCAATATGATCATGGCTGATCATCCAACTCAGTATCCCGTACCTGCCTTCTCTCCATACCCTCTGATCCCCTTAGCCACAAGGGCCACATCTAACTCCCTCTTAAATATAGCCAATGAACTGGCCTCGACTACCCTCTGTGGCAGAGAGTTCCAGAGATTCACCACTCTCTGTGTGAAAAAAGTTCTTCTCATCTCGGTTTTAAAGGATTTACCCCTTATCCTTAAGCTGTGACCCCTTGTCCTGGACTTCCCCAACATCGGGAGCAATCTTCCTGCATCTAGCCTGTCCAACCTCTTAAGAATTTTATAAGTTTCTATAAGATCCCCTCTCAATCTCCTAAATGCTAGAGAGTATAAACCAAGTCTATCCAGTCTTTCTTCATAAGACAGTCCTGACATCCCAGGAATCAGTCTGGTGAACCTTCTCTGCACTCCCTCTATGGCAATAATGTCCTTCCTCAGATTTGGAGACAAAAACTGTACGCAATACTCCAGGTGCGGTCTCACCAAGACCCTGTACAACTGCAGTAGAACCTCCCTGCTCCTATACTCAAATCCTTTTGCTATGAAAGCTAACATACCATTCGCTTTCTTCACTGCCTGTTGCGCCTGCATGCCTACTTTCAATGACTGGTGTACCATGACACCCAGGTCTCGCTGCATCTCCCCTTTTCCTAGTCGGCCACCATTTAGATAATAGTCTGCTTTCCTGTTTTTGCCACCAAAATGGATAACCTCACATTTATCCACATTATACTGCATCTGCAAAACATTTGCCCACTCACCCAGCCTATCCAAGTCACCTTGCAGTCTCCTAGCATCCTCCTCACAGCTAACACTGCCCCCCAGCTTAGTGTCATCCGCAAACTTGGAGATATTGCCTTCAATTCCCTCATCCAGATCATTAATATATATTGTAAATAGCTGGGGTCCCAGCACTGAGCCTTGCGGTACCCCACTAGTCACTGCCTGCCATTGTGAAAAGGACCCGTTTACTCCTACTCTTTGCTTCCTGTTTGCCAGCCAGTTCTCTATCCACATCAGTACTGAACCCCCAATGCCGTGTGCTTTAAGTTTGTATACTAATCTCTTATGTGGGACCTTGTCGAAAGCCTTCTGGAAGTCCAGATACACCACATCCACTGGTTCTCCCCTATCCACGCTACTAGTTACATCCTCGAAAAATTCTATAAGATTCGTAAGACATGATTTACCTTTGGTAAATCCATGCTGACTTTGTCCAATGATTTCACCACTTTCCAAATGTGCTGCTATCCCATCTTTAATAACTGACTCTAGCAGTTTCCCCACTACCGATGTTAGACTAACTGGTCTGTAATTCCCCGTTTTCTCTCTCCCTCCCTTCTTAAAAAGTGGGGTTACGTTTGCTACCCGCCAATCCTCAGGAACTACTCCAGAATCTAAAGAGTTTTGAAAGATTATTACTAATGCATCCACTATTTCTGGAGCTACTTCCTTAAGTACTCTGGGATGCAGCCTATCTGGCCCTGGGGATTTATCGGCCTTTAATCCATTCAATTTACCCAACACCACTTCCCGGCTAACCTGGATTTCACTCAATTCCTCCAACTCCTTTGACCCGCGGTCCCCTGCTATTTCCGGCAGATTATTTATGTCTTCCTTAGTGAAGACGGAACCAAAGTAGTTATTCAATTGGTCCGCCATATCCTTGTTCCCCATGATCAACTCACCTGTTTCTGACTGCAAGGGACCTACATTTGTTTTAACTAAGCTCTTTCTTTTCACATATCTATAAAAACTTTTGCAGTCAGTTTTTATGTTCCCTGCCAGTTTTCTTTCATAATCTGTTTTTCCTTTCCTAATCAAGCCCTTTGTCCTCCTCTGCTGGTCTCTGAATTTCTCCCAGTCCTCCGGTATGCTGCTTTTTATGGCTAATTTGTACGCATCATCCTTCGCTTTGATACTATCCCTGATTTCCCTTGTTATCCACGGATGTACTACCTTCCCTGATTTATTCTTTTACCAAACTGGGATGAACAATTTTTGTAGTTCATCCATGCAGCCTTTAAATGTCTTCCATTGCATATCCACCGTCAACCCTTTTAGAATTAATTGCCAGTCAATCTTGGCCAATTCACGTCTCATACCCTCAAAGTTACCTTTCTTTAAGTTCAGAACCATTGTTTCTGAATCAACAATGTCACTCTCCATCCTAATGAAGAACTCAACCATATTATGGTCACTCTTGCCCAAGGGGGCACGTACAACAAGACTGCTAACTAACCCTTCCTCATTACACAATACCCAGTCTAAAATAGCCTGCTCTCTCGTTGGTTCCTCTACATGTTGATTTAGATAACTATCCCGCATACATTCCAAGAAATCCTCTTCCTCAGCACCCCTGCCAATTTGATTCACCCAATCTATATGTAGATTGAAGTCACCCATTGTATCGGTTTTGCCTTTTTCGCACG
Organism: Amblyraja radiata; assembly: GCF_010909765.2. Taxonomy (NCBI): domain Eukaryota; kingdom Metazoa; phylum Chordata; class Chondrichthyes; order Rajiformes; family Rajidae; genus Amblyraja; species Amblyraja radiata. Next base: position 13,167 of record NW_022630103.1, read on the forward strand.
CATTTCTAATTTCCTGTTTGATACCATCTCCAACTTCACTACTACTGTTAGGTGGCCTGTACACAACACCCACCAGCGTTTTCTGCCCCTTAGTTTTTCGCAGCTCTACCCATACCGATTCCACATCCTCCAAACGAATGTCCTTCCTTTCCATTGCGTTAATCTCCTCTCTAATCAGCAACGCTACCCCACCTCCTTTTCCTTTCTCTCTATCCCTCCTGAATATTGAATATCCCTGGATGTTCAGCTCCCAGCCTTGGTCACCCTGGAGCCATGTCTCCGTGATCCCAACTATATCTTAGTCATTAATAGCTATCTGCACATTCAACTCATCCACCTTATTACGAATGATCCTTGCATTGAGACACAAAACCTTCAGGCTTGTTTTTACAACACTCTTACCCCTTATACAATTATGTTGAAAAGTGGCCCCTTTTGATTTTTGCCCTGGTTTTGTCTGCCTGCCACTTTTACTTTTCACCTTGCTACCTATTGCTTCTACCCTCATTTTACACCCCTCTGTCTCTACGCTCACACATTTAAGAAACCCTTTCCCTTTAACTCCATTCGACACCCCACCCCCCTTATTCAGTTTAAAACCACCTGTGTAGCAGTGGGAAACCTGCCTGCCAGAATGCTGGTCCCACACCTGTTAAGATGCAATCCGTCCCTTTTGTACAGTTCCCCCTTACCCCAAAACAGATTCCAGTGATCTAAGAATCTAAATCCCTGCCCCGTGCACCAGTTCCTCAGCTACACGTTCAGGTCCCGTATCTCCCTGTTCCTGCTCTCGCCAGCACGAGGAACTGGAAGCAAACCGGAGATAACAACCCTGGAGGACTTGCTTTTCAGCATTTTTCCGAGCTCTCTAAAGTCACGCTGCAGAATATTCATCCCCTTCTTTCCGACATCGTTTGTGCCGACATGCACTACCACTTCCGGATGTTCACCTTCGCCCTTGAGGATTTTCTGCACTCTGTCCGTGACATCCTGGATCCTGGCATCAGGAAGGCAGCACACCATCCTCGCATCCCGTCTGTTGCCGCAGAAACCCCTGTCCGTACCTCTCACAATGGAGTCTCGTACTACAATGGCGTTGCCTGTCTTAGGCCTTTTTGGTTTTGGCTCAACAGCCCTATTCGCATCACAAGCCAGTCCGCCGCCCAGTGTAAACACCTCTTCTGTCCCGACAGCTTCTAAGTGTATCTCAATCTCTAATGCCACCTCTATCAGAACCCTAGGATATAGAACCCGGAGGAAACTGAAATGTCGGTGGGTGGGGGCGCTGCAAGCCGGCGCCTTGCCAGCAGCATGTCAGTTTTTTTCACCTTTTTAATTTTTTTCTAGTGTGTTTAAATGTATGTTTTTAATGTTTCTTTGTGTGTTTTGTGTGGGGGTTTGTGTGTGTGTGTGGGGGGGGGGGGGTAAGGGGGAATTCGTTTCGGTCGCCTCCTCCACGGAGAGGTGACCTTTTCCAGGTCGCCTCCCCCGTGGTCTAACAGCAAGGATCGGTGCGGCCTTTCCTGGAGATGCGCCCGGGGCTTCAGCGGCGGGAGCAGTGCGGACTCTCGGCTTGGAGTGGGGGCGAGCCCTCGCTGGGGGTCGCCGGAGGGGAGCGCTCCGTTTCGCTGGACCGGGGCAGCCGGCAGCCTGAAGCCGCGGTCTGCGGAGCTCCGGCCAGCGCGACGTCTGCAGCCTTGGATCCCTCGCTGGGGACCCGGTAGCGGAAGAAGCTTCCATTCCGACTGCTGGCCCGCGGCCAACATCTACCGCGGGCGCGGCATGGACTTACCATCGGGAGCGGGGTCCCTCGCTGGGGATCCCTGGAGGGGAGCTTCGACTTCGACTGCCGGCCCAGCGATCTGCGGTGCTTATGGCTGCGGCGCGAACTCTAAATCACCGACCGCTAGCCTGCGGCCTACACCAATCTGAAGCCGCGGTCTCCGGTGGGGTAGGCACCGATTCAGGACTTACCTTGACTTTCATTCATCAGGACGCCCGCAGCGGCGACTGCGGAGGGTTGAGTTCCCGACCAAGGGGGAAAATGGAGGAGGACTGGCCAATTTTTGTGCCTTCCACCACAGCGATGAATGCTGTGGTGGATGTTTGTGTTACATATTTATTGTGTTTTTGTGTGTTCTTTCTCATTGTACCGCTGCTGACAAATTCATTTCACTTGCACTTTATGTGCAATGTGACGAATAAAACTGATTGATTGATTGATTGATTGATATAGTACATCCTGACCAAATCACTTCTCCACCTTCTCCCAAGTAACAGCCACTCCATTAACGTCCACCCCCTGACTCTCTTGAAGTTCGGGCACATTGCTGGTGTCTTCCACTGTGAAGACTGATGCAAATAATGTTATTCCACTCCTCTGCCATTTATTTTGTTCCCCATTATCACTTCTCCTGCATTATTTTCCAGCGGTACAACGTCCATTATTGCTTTAACCAGCTTCGCACGATGGCTAAAATCAAACCATTCCTCCAATTTGACGACTTTGAAAAAATCATCCACGCCTTCATCTCCTCCCGCCTTGACTACTGCAACTCCCTATACACTGGCACCAGCCAATCATCCCTGTCCCGCCTGCAACTGGTCCAAAACCTTTGATGAGTACCCGTAAAAGGGACCACATCATCCCGATCCTGGCCTCTCTCCACTGGCTCCCAGTACGGTACAGAATCAACTTCAAGCTCCTCTTATTCGTATACAAAGCCCTTAACGGGCTCCCCCCCCCATATCAAAAATCTTCCAAGCCACCAGGTCCCTCAGGTCAGCTGACTTGGGGCTATTGACTATCCCGTGGTCCAGGTTTAAACTCAGGGGCGACCGCGCTTTTGCAGTTGCAGCACCTAGACTGTGCAACAGCATCCCTCTCTTCATCAGAACTGCCCCCTCCATCGATCCCTTTAAGTCACGACTTAAAACCTATTTCTACTCCCAAGCGTTTCTTGAGGCCCTCTGAGGGAGCGCTGTAAACAGTTTAAATATGTATTGTTAGATCTGTGTATCATTGTATGTAGCACATTAGTACTTGCGCTGATGTAAAGCACTTTGGTCAATGTGAGTTGTTTTTAAATGTGCTATACAAATAAAATGTACTGACTGACTTCCTTACTCCTTATATAGCTGAAGAAACCCTTGCCATCCTCTTTTATATTATTAGCTAGCTTACCTTCGTATTTCATTGTTTCTCCCCGTATTGCCTTTTTAGGTACCTTCTATTGTTCATTAAAAGCTTCCCAGTTCTCTGATACCCACTAATCTTTGTAATTATGCCGTCTCTTTCAGCTTAAAACTGTCGTTGACTTTTCTTCTCAGTCACACCGGCTTCTTTCTCTCCCTAGAATCTTTCTTCCTCTTTGGAATGAAATCATCCGGATTCTTCCGAATATTCCCACCAGACATTCCTGCCATTGCTGTTTCACCCTCAACCCTTCCAGGGTACCTTTCCAGTCATCCTTGGCCAGCTGCTCCCTCATGCCTCTGCGGCCTCCTTTGCTCAGCTCCAATACCGACACATCCGATTTCACCTTCTCCCTCTCAAATTACAGATTTCAAACTGATGATATTGTGGTCGCTACCTCCCAGTGGTTCCTTTATCTTGACTTCCCTTATCAAATCCGGTTTATCACACAACACTAAATCCAGAATTGCCTTTTTCCTGGTCGGCTCCATTACAAGCTGCTCTAAGAATCCACTTGGAGGCATTCTTCAAATTCCTTTTCTTGCGGTATCAATCTGAATTTCCCAGTCTACCTGCATGTTGATATCTCCCGTGACCCACCTTTCTTAGAAGCCAATTGTATCTCCTGATGTAACTGGTATCCTATATCGTGGCTTCTGTTTGGAGGCCTGTAAATAACTCCCATTTCTTATAGAAAATAGACAATAGGTGCAGGAGTAGGCCATTTGGCCCTTCAAGCCAGCACCGCCATTCAATGTGATCATGGCTGATCATCCCCAATCAGTACCCGTTCCTGCCTTCACCCCATATCCCCTGACTCTGATATTTTTAAGAGCCCTATCTAGCTCTCTCTTGCAAGCATCCAGGGAACCTGCCTCCACCACCCTCTGAGGCAGAGAATTTCACTGTATTACCAATTTCTGTGAGAAAAAGTGTTTCCTCGTCTCCATTCTAAATGGCTTACTCCTTATTCTTAAACTGTGGCCCCTGGTTCTGGACTCCCCCAACATCGGGAACATGTTTCCTGCCTCTAGCGTGTCCAAGCCCTTAACAATCTTATATGTTTCAATGAGATATCCTCTTATAGACACATAGAAAATAGGTGCAGGAGTAGGTCATTCGGCCCTTCGAGCCTGCACCGCCATTCAATATGATCATCCAACTCAGTATCCCGTACCTGCCTTCTCTCCATACACCCTGATCCCTTTAGCCACAAGGGCCACATCTAACTCCCTCTTAAATATAGCCAATGAACTGGCCTCAACTACCCTCTGTGGTAGAGAGTTCCAGAGATTCACCACTCTCTGTGTGAAAAATGTTTTTCTCATCTAAAGGATTTCCCCCTTATCCTTAAGCTGGGACCCCTTGTCCTGGACTTCCCCAACATCGGGAACAATCTTCCTGCATCTAGCCTGTCCAACCCCTTAAGAATTTTGTAAGTTTCTATAAGATCCCCCCTCAATCTCCTAAATTCTAGCGAGTATAAGCCGAGTCTATCCAGTCTTTCTTCATATGAAAGTCCTGACATCCCAGGAATCAGTCTGGTGAACCTTCTCTGCACTCCCTCTATGACAATAATGTCCTTCCTCAGATTTGGAGACCAAAACGAAAGATTATAGAGGAGCAAGATAAACCACTCGACGAAAAGGCTGTAGTACGGTCCTGGGCTCATGGGTAATTTGCGGTGCGCCATTTTGGGAATCATAGATATTAGGGGTTATTTTGAATGGGCATCTGTCATGACGCCCAAATCTACACGCGTAGCGAGCCGTTCTGCTATGGTGCTCGAATCGCCAATGTAAGCGATTCAAGCACTTTATAGCAGTGTTTCTTCAGGTTCCCCACTAAAGACGAAAGGTAAGAACAAATTAGAACTTTCTGTCTTGAGGCCGATCTCTTCCTATAGCTCAGATCGCGGAGCCAGGGTCGCCAGAAGAATTGCTCCGATCGCTGGCCCGCGGACTATAACACCCTGAAGCCGCGGTGTGTGGAGCTTCTAGTCGCGGGGCAATGTGCACTTTCCCTCGCGGAGTCTGGGATTCCTCGCCGGAGAAAAGCGCCGACCCGCGGCCTATAACATCATGAAGCCCCGGTCTCCGGGAGGAGGCAGCTGATTCAGGACCTCCAAGCCGCGGAGATCCCGAATCGGCTTGTGTTTAAGCCGGTTTGAAATAATGTTTAAAATACAGGATAAATTGTGTTAAATATACACAATGTACACGGATTAATTGTTTTTAAGCCGGTTTGAAATAATGTTTAAAATACACGATAAATGCTATTAAATATACACTATGTTGGTATATCCCTTTTATCTCTTTTTTTACTTTTAAAATCTTCTGTTTTCATTTTCTCTTTTCCTTTTTCTATGGCTTTCTTTTAGATCACTCTTTCACACACTTACTATCCTATTTCACTCTCTTTACTTTTCTGCTTTTTAAAGTTTAAAATATGAAGTGGTACAGGAAATGTATTATGTTATTTTTGGCAAATTATTGTAATGTACACTACTTCTAATAAATAAAGTTATTTAAAAAATATATATATTAATTTCCTTCCCAATATATGATGACTGTAACATATATAAATCTATTCTTATGATCCCGCCAATGTATTATATTATATAACACATTTTTTTGGTACATGAGCAAGTTATTAGAAAGTCTTCTTTTATAGATCTAGACTTAGCACAATAATAAAGGTAGACAAAAATACGAGCATTTTTGTCTACCTTCGATATTCCAGCATCTGCAGTTTCTTCTTAAACAATAATAAAGGTATCAATTTTTACACTGCTGTACATTTTTGGTTTTGTTCTTGTCGTAAGGCATGCATGGTATTGTAAGCTCTTCTACATTTAAGATAAATCAAGTCAAGTCAAGAGAGTATATTGTCATGTGTCCCAGATAGGACAATGAAATTCTTGCTTTGCTTCAGCACAACAGAATATAGTAGGCATGAATACAGAATATATTCAGTAGGCAAAAATTGACCTACTAGAGGAAAAATGCATCTTCAATATACATGTCTCTCCCCACCCCTGAAAACAATTGCAATCAAGTGACATATCATCCATTCTGCAGTTATGTAGTTATAATCAGATTTGTTCTTATGTTAATTCTATATGATAATTTACTGTAATTTCAGATGTTGACAGTGGTCCAGAATACTTGTTGATAAGATCTCCTATAGGGAACTACGGAGTACTTGTCAAAGAACTGCCGTCTTTGTTCTGAACACCCTGTATATCTCACACATAAAACAATAAATTATGTAAATCTTACCATAAATGACAGAAATAAAAAGTGTTATCCTTGTTTATGAAATTTGTTGTAGAACGATTTAAAAATGAGTGGATTGATGCAATATACTGCTAACCCACAAATGTTTAGTTATGAGATATTCACATTTAAAAACTCACTCAGCGCTCGGGTGGCTACAAGCGGCTGCCGGGCCCGGACAGCGGAACTGCAGCTAGACCCAGGGCTTGCAGGTGACCTGGGAACTGCAGCTAGTCCCGGAGGGTCCTGGCCCCTAGGCAAAAAAGGCTGCGGACGCCTGGACTAAACCAAACCCTCGATTCTGTCCCGCCATCATTTTTTCAAAATTTAGCAACTCAAATGGTGGTGCGTCTTCATTGTCGGGAAATACGGTAACTAATTTCCCTCAAATATACGTAGATTTCCCTCAAATATATGTTAAATTAAAAACTAAACTATGGTAGCAATGCAGTTTTCATGTCTAATGCTCGCACTTCTCCATCAATGTAGGTATGTATACACTATATTTCTTTACACTAATATAGAATGAAAAAATAACTTGGCATGTGTTCATTTTTATTTATTCATAATATTAGGATTTCAGAGAGAGAGGTTGAATGAAAGAAAAAAAAGTTCAACAAAATTGGGAAATCACAAGAAAGAAACTAGAGAAACATACATATACAATACAATTTTATTTGTCATTTGAACCTCGAGGTTCAAATGAAATGTTGTTTCTGCAGTCATACACACAAGAAAAAGACCCAAGACACAACACAATTTGCACAGACATCCATCACAGCGCATCTCCTCCTCGCTGTGATGGAAGGCAAAAACTTATCCCTCCCCCTTGCACTCCCCATTCCCCTCCCGATATCAGAGTCAAAGCCCCCGGCGGGCGAAGGTAATTGTCCCGCGGCCATTAACGACGCTCCGAGTCTTGTTGTTGGAGCCCCCGGCGGGCCCTAGCAAAGTCCCGCAGCCATTCCAAGCCGCGCCGGGCGGTGATGGAAGGCCCCGCTCCAGGTACTCTTCAACCCCGCAACTCGGGCGGGAGAAGTCGCCGTTGCGGAAACCCCGTTATGTGTGTGTTATATATTTATATACATATATATCACACAAATATACGCATCATATATATATATATACATATGTGTGTGTTTATATATATATATAAGAAACTAGAGAAATATGGATGTGTTATATAATTATATACATCAATATCACATTTATATATGTGTGTGTGTGTGTGTATCATATCTATATTACTAAAAGTCTGATCTTGACCGCTTTTGGTCCACTGTGCTGCGATTTCCGAGAGAACGCCGCCACCTATGGCCGTCATTAATGGCCACCTCACGCAGAGCCCTCCTCCGCCTTCCGGAACCGGAGTATTTTTCCCATCGATGAAAAATCAGAGAGATATTAATGTTTTTTTTTTATTTGCCATTCTCTCTGCTGGCGGCAGGGGGGACTATAAAACCTGGAAGTGTAGTCCATCACTCAGTCTCTGCCAGATCCAGGAAGCACGAATGTCACGGCTCTCTGAGCTGTGAATACCACTGAACGCACGTCTACTCCACGGTGAGTCCCCTCGATGCGGCTGTAAAGTGGCTGCTACCCAATTGTTTGCCTCATCTTTTTTTTAAAGTTTGTGTTCACAAAATGAATTTTGGTTGTCAGGTGGCTGCAGCCCAATTGTTTGCCTCGCCTTTTTTAAAAGTTTGTGTTCACAAAATGAATTTTGGTTGTCATGTGGCTGCAGCCCAATTTTTTGCCTCACCTTTTTAAAAAGTGTGTGTCCACAAAATGAATTTTGGTTGTCAGGTGGCTGCAGCCCAATTGTTTGCCTTGGCTTGGCTTTTAAAATCGGTGCACTTCCGGTGGCGCTATGGAGGCTTGAGTCCAGCGCCAACTAGCTCCGTGCCGAAGAAATTTAAAACGGGAGAAAATCGGGTCTTACCTGCTGCGATCGCGATCTGAACGGCTGCCTGCGTGACGTCATCAGGCGCGCGACTTTAAGATATGTCGTCGGTACAACATACCCCCCCCCGTGGGACACAAAAAAAAGTCGGTAAAGGGAGACAGCAGAAGGAAGAGGAAGGCCTTACAGAGGCCTCGACCTCAGTTACAACAACGGCCCAGGAAGACCCTTCGAAGAAAACGAAACCGAAAAAGTCTGAAATGGAGGAGCTTAAAAATTTTCTCTCTGCCGAAATGAAAACCTTTGGAGAGAAGTTTGGAGAGAAGTTTAAAGAGGAACTTGACTCTTTTAAGGTAGATTTTAAAGCAGAAATGCTTTCTACCGTTAAACAAATGCTGGAAATCTGGAAGAAGACGAGGGAGGAAGAGATCAAGGATCAGATGGAAGTGCTGGAAACCAGGCTTGTTTCGGTGGAAACGAAGGTGGACCCCATTTATCACATACTTGATCAGCATAGAACAGTGATAACCGAACTTGAGAATTCGGTGACGACAAGTGTGGAAACTGTAAGTCGACTCCTTATTGAAAACCAACGCCTCTCCGATATGGTGATCAAATTAAATGATAAGTGTATTGATTTGGAGGGGCGTCAAAGACGTAAGAATCTAAGAATTGTAGGGGTGAAAGAAGGAAGTGAGAAGGAAATGGGTACGCGGGATTTTGTGGCAGACCTATTACAAAAAGCCTTAAAATTGGATCACAAACCTTCACTCGGTCGAGCTCATAGAGCGCAGGGACGTCGTATACAAGATGATGGCCGTCCAAGACAAATTATCGTAAAGGTACAATTGGATCATGAATTTGATGATTTAATGAAGAAAATTGTTCGAGGTGGACAGCTCCTTTTTGAAGGTGCGAGATTCAGTATTTATCGAGATTATCCGGCAGAAGTCTTCAAGAAAAGAGCGCTGTTCACTGAGACAAAGAGAATACTGAAGGATGTACCTGATCTGAAATACAGTTTGTTTTACCCCGCAAGACTAAGAGTCCTCTACAAGTCCAAGGAGCACTTTTTTACAGACCATGAAAAAGCACTGGAATATGCCAAAAAAGTCAATAACATGACCATAGACTGAAGAATTCACATTACTCCTTAGGAGTCAAGCCAGATCTAAAAGGACCTTTAAAGTTCTTTTAAGAGCTTTAAGGACATTCGGAAACCGAAATGGACGGAGGACATTGGATAAAACCGTGATCTTTGTATTTTTGTTTATTAATCAATATTATTATCTGTATATTCATGCCTAACTATATATGTAACAACTAATACTTATTAAATATCTATATTACTACTAAAATTATTAACATTAACATTTCTCATAAAAATTTAATACTGTATATGATTGATAACAATGATTAATAATTAATAGTCTTCGATTAACGTAGAAATGAATTACATATTTATATTATATAGGAAGATATGCAAGAGGTAAATTAGATTACGTCATTAAAAAAGTTTAACGGTTTTTCTCTTTATTTTTCGATTTAAAATTAAATTTATAGATTTAGCGAAAAAATTAATATGATATGTGAGAATAATAACGTTGGGAATTTTTGCTGTTTTTGAACTTTTCTGCAGGGTCACGTGTTTATGTATGTATGCATATGGGTATATATGTATATATATGTATGTGTATATATATATATATATATATATATATGTGTGCATATTGTGTGTGTGTACGTATGGATATGTAAATAAGTTTGTTACTCCCAAAGAAGTTATTTGAATGTTAGAAATAATCTTTTTTTTCTTCGGGCACGGAGCTGGAAATTTTTTTTTTTACAAAGGCTATGGAAGTCTTTAGAATTCTAGCCACGTTATTGTGGCTATCACTAACTACACTAATTGTAGATGTAGTTCTTTTTCTTTCACCCTATACTAACCAACTCTATCACTTTTTTCACTTTAAATATTTTTATAATTTAATGTTTGAATGGAAAAATAAGACTAATACAAGGAGATGTGTTCGGAAGAGCGATGTATATGATTTTAAATTCATCTATTTGAGGTTCGGGAGCAGGGTCAGGTTCTATGTGTTGTACCTTCTGCTCGGTTATAGACCACCTTAGAAACAATATGCAAGATGTTAATATGATAAGAGGGGGTCAGGGAATAACATTTTGTAGTTGGAATGTCAAGGGAATTAATGAACCAATTAAGAGAGGTAAAGTTTTGGCACATCTAAATTTAATCAAAACAGATATAATATTTCTACAAGAAACACACCTTAAAAAGGATTCTCAACATAGACTTAAAGCTAAGTGGATCGCTGAATCATATCATTCCTCCTTTTCCCATAAGTCCAGAGGAGTTGCAATACTAATTCGTAAAGGAATACCTTTTAAGAACTCTTCAACAATAGTGGATATTGATGGTAGATATATTATATTAGTTGGAGAGTTAAATGGAGAAAAAGTGATTCTTCTTAATGTTTATGGGCCTAATTTTGATAACCCCAAGTTTTTTAATAAAACATTTAATAAAATTCCTGAATTTACACAATATAAATTAATAATTGGAGGAGACTTCAATTGTACATTAGATCCATACTTAGACAGATCATCAAGGCAAAAAAAAGTAAAATCTCAATCAAGTGTATTTCTAAATTCATTTATTAATACCACTAATATTAAGGATATCTGGAGAATAGAAAATCCAACGGGACGGGAATATTCATTTTACTCACCAGTACACAAAACATACTCAAGAATAGATTATTTTTTAGTTGACTCTACGTTTATCCCATTTATTTATAATTCAAAATACCATAACATTATAATCTCAGATCACGCACCTGTAACATTCATGATTAAATTAAATGGAATGTCCGAGAAACAAGCATATTGGAGATTTAACCCACAAATTTTGAACGAAAGATCATGCCAGGAATATATTATTAAACAGATTCAAATATTTTTTGAGGTAAATGACAACCCTGACACACCTACTTCTCTTATGTGGGAAACGTTTAAAGCGTATGTTCGAGGTACATTAATTTCTGCTCAAGCATTTTATAATAAAGAGAACAGGATTAAGCAACAAACATTGGAAATTGAAATCAAGCAACTAGATATAGAAAATGCGAGAATGCCATCTACTTTAAAACATAATAAAATTGCTGTATTGAAATATAAATTAAATAAAATGTATTCAGAACAAGTAATAAAACTTTATCAAAAAACCAAACAACTACATTTTGAATTTGGAGACAAACCACAAAAATTATTAGCACGTCAGTTACGAAAAATGGAAGGGGAAAAAACAATTCATAAAATTAGAACAGAGACAGGAGAATTATTAAAAATGCCCAAGGATATAAATGATAGATTTCTCCAATACTATCATAACCTTTATTCAACTAAAACCGTAGCACAATCAGAAGGAATAGCAGATTTTTTAATAAAATGTAATTTAAAAGGTTTAGATTCAAACGATAGAGAATTATTAGAAAGGGAGATTACGATAAAGGATATTGAGGAGTCTATTGGCTCTTTAAAAAATGGTAAAGCAGTAGGACCAGATGGTTTAGGTTCCGAATTTTATAAAAAATTTTATGATTTGCTTAGCCCACGTTTACAAAGACTGTATGAGTATATATATACTCAACAGAAACTTCCAGACACTTTAAATGAATCAATAATAACACTTATTCCTAAAGCTGATAAAGATCTGGAAGACCCGGGATCATACAGAGCAATTGCACTTTTAAATACAGATCAGAAAATTTTAACTAAAATACTAGCGCATAGATTAGGTACAGTGATGAATAAATTAATACACCCTGACCAAACAGGCTTTATTCAGAAACGGTACTCATATTATAATCTAAGAAGATTATTTAATATTATATATTCTAAGAGAATTATTAATGAAGATCTAGCAATAATTTCACTTGACGCTGAAAAAGCATTTGATCAGGTCGAATGGCCTTATTTATTTTCGGTGATGGAAAATATGCAGCTAGGGGAGAAATTCTGTACATGGATAAAACTGTTATATACAAATCCCACGGCTAGAATATTTACAAACCAAAGGTTGTCACCTAAATTTAGCCTATCTAGAGGTTGTAGACAAGGATGCCCATTATCTCCATTATTATTTGCGCTTGCTATTGAGCCACTGGCAGAAAGAGTTAGGGGGCATCCGGAAATACATGGGTATAACACAAAGGACACAGTGAATAAAATTTCTCTATACGCAGATGATGTATTAATTTACATTACAAAACCAGAAATTAGTATTCCAAACTTATTAAAGCTAATAACCCAATTTGGTTCACTTTCAGGATACAGAATAAATTGGAATAAAAGTGAAATTATGCCAATAAGGGAACATAACAAACAGACAATACAACAATTTCCATTTAAAATAGTAAATGAAAAATTTAAATATCTAGGTATTTATGTAACTAAGATATATACATCATTATTTAAAGCAAATTTCCCCCCATTACTGAACAAACTACATAAGAATATTCAATACTGGAAAACACTTCCTATCTCAATGGTAGGCAAAATCAATGCCATAAAAATGATTTTTTTTACCGCAAATATTATATCTTTTTCAGACAATTCCGATATATCTGGCAAAAAACTTTAAAAAAAAATTGGACTCTATTGTTAATGATTTTATCTGGGATTATAAGAATCATAGGATAAACAAAAGACACTTGTGTAAATCAAAAATAAATGGAGGCTTGGTTTTACCCAATTTTTTGTTTTATTTCTGGGCAGTTAACATTAAAAATATGAATTTCTGGTTGGAAGAAATAGATCATCAACCAGACTGGTTAAAAATGGAAAAGGAAGATTGTTTACCTTTTGATATCGGTTCGATATTATTTGCTACGTCTAAATTAAACAAAAAATTTTATAGGGAAAACCCTATAATATTTAGTGCTATACGAATCTGGAAACAATTAAAAAAGACATTAAAATTAGATAATTTATCACTTTTTCTTCCAATTGTGAATAATCCTTTGTTTAAGCCTTCATGGTTGGACGGGGGTTTTACACAATGGAAGAATTATGGAATTAAAAATATGGGACAACTTTACAAGGAAGGCACTTTTCTGACATTTCAGGAATTGCAACAGACTTATGGACTTCGAGGAAATGATTATTTCAGATATCTTCAACTTAGAGATTATGTAAAATCGAACTCCCAAAATTTTCGAATTAGAAATTCAGAAATTCTTGATGAATGTTGGAACAAACATCCTAATACAGAAAAATTAATATCTTATATATACAATATCTTATTAGACAGTGACATTCCCTCGACGGACTTACACAGACAAACATGGGAAAAAGAATTAAATCAAGTAATAACGAAAGATACTTGGGAAGAAAGTTTGCAACACATACATCAGTGTTCACTAAACGCCAGACATTCTCTAATACAATTTAAAGTAATACATAGGTTACATTATTCAAAAACAAAACTACATAAAAATTTTCAACATATCTCACCTATATGTGATAAATGTCAACATTTAGAAGCTACATTATAACATATGTTTGCAAACTGTATAAAAATTAAAAAATTCTGGGTAAATATTTTTAGTATAATATCTAAAGTAACCAGCACACAATTGGACCCAGATCCAAAATTAATAATACTCGGAATATTAGAATTAAATCAAACACTTAGAACAACACAAAGAAACTTTATTGATTATAGTTTAATAACAGGAAAAAAATTAATTCTAAAATTTTGGAAAGGCCCTACGGCCCCCACAATCAAAATGTGGATTATAGAAATGACGGAGACCTTAAACGTGGAAAGAATCAGATTTTCCCTGTTGGACAAACAGGAATTATTCGTTGGAACATGGTCTCCTTTTATTGATTACTTAAAGGGTCAGAATGGTTCAGCACAGGAACCTGACTAGCACGCGGGCTAAAGAATGGATGAAATACTATACTCTGAAATGTACGAATATATCTCGAATGAAGTCTCTTTTATTTTAACAAATTTTTCCATTCTTCTTTAACTACTTTTTTTTTTTTTTTTTTTTTTTTGTTTTTTGTTTTTCTTCTCATTCTTTTCTTTCTTTACTTCAACTAACTCTTTAGTTCTATCTAGTTTAAAAAAAAAAAAAAAGGCAAAAAGTATTGGAGACAATGTAATAATAATTGACAATATTATCAATTTAAAAAGGTAAGACTGTAATGATGTATTTTGGTTATGTACCTATCTCCAATAAAAAATATTTTCAAAAAAAAAAAAAAAAAAATCGGTGCAACAGTTAGATGCCAGCCCAAGAATCCATTCGCCCCACAATGTCTATACTAGCCCTCTGGAAACCAGTACCTTTGGCCCGCAACACCTATACTAGCGCAACAGACAGCCCCCCCACTGGCGAGCAATATTGGAATTAGGGGAGAGGTGGAATATTGCGTTGGTGACCAGCCCTCCCGTGTGATGCTGGGACCCAACAGGTCCCACTTAGTCTAGTATAATATAGTGGCTTGTGTTCCTTATATCTTATAGCAAAATATAAAGCAATATAATTGCCTTTATGGCTTATGTACATCATGAGTTGCTTTAAATCAAAGTTGCTTCTGATCCATGAGGACCGTTGAAATCTATTATCACTATCTTGCCACTCACACACAGAAACACACACATACCGTTCCCCCACAACACTGATTAAACAAAAGATCATATAATTCATATGGTCCAGAGACCTTCCATTGCGCACTGTTGCTCGTTTTATACGCAGTTTCCCTTTAAAACATTTTTTTTTTCAAAGGAGCACCTTATTTATTATAAACAAAGATAATAATAGTCTAACAATGAAGGCTAAGAGAATAAGATAAACTGCAAAATCCAATGGACTGACATGGATTAAACTGTGAGAGGCAGAACGGAGATCGGGGACTTATTCCTAAAATGGCGGAAGTGACGTTCCGTGACGTTCTGATCCGCACTACACGTCAGCCCATTGGATTTCGTAGGAGTGGTCTATCTTGCTGCTCTAGTATCTTTGACCAAAACTGTACGCAATACTCCAGGTGTGGTCTCACCAAGACCTTGTACAACTCAGATTCAGATTCAGATTCAGATTCAATTTTAATTGTCATTGTCAGTGTACAATACAGAGACAACGAAATGCATTTAGCATCTCCCTGGAAGAGCGACATAGCAAATGATTTGAATAAATAATAATAAATGATAATAAGTGTCCGGGGGGTGGGGGGTGATTGGCAGTCACCGAGGTACGTTGTTGAGTAGAGTGACAGCCGCCGGGAAGAAGCTGTTCCTGGACCTGCTGGTTCGGCAACGGAGAGACCTGTAGCGCCTCCCGGATGGTAGGAGGGTAAACAGTCCATGGTTGGGGTGAGAGCAGTCCTTGGCGATGCTGAGCGCCCTCCGCAGACAACGCTTGCTTTGGACAGACTCAATGGAGGGGAGCGAGGAACCGGTGATGCGTTGGGCAATTTTCACCACCCTCTGCAATGCCTTCCGGTTGGAGACAGAGCAGTTGCCATACCATACTGTGATGCAGTTGGTAAGGATGCTCTCGATGGTGCAGCGGTAGAAGTTCACCAGGATCTGAGGAGACAGGTGGACCTTCTTCAGTCTCCTCAGGAAGAAGAGACGCTGGTGAGCCTTCTTGATCAGAGTTGAGGTATTGTGGGTCCAAGAGAGGTCATCGGAGATGTTGACTCCCAGGAACCTGAAGCTAGAAACACGTTCCACCTCCGTCCCGTTAATGTGGATGGGGGTGTGCGTGCCGCCCCTGGACTTCCTGAAGTCTACAATGAGCTCCTTGGTCTTCTTGGAGTTAAGGGCCAGGTTGTTGTCAGCGCACCATGCTGCTAAGTGCTGGACCTCCTCCCTGTAGGCCGACTCATCGTTGTTGCTGATGAGGCCAATCACCGTTGTATCATCTGCATACTTGATGATGGTGTTAGTACCATGTACAGGTGTGCAGTCATAGGTGAAGAGGGAGTAGAGGAGGGGGCTCAGCACACAGCCCTGTGGAACGCCGGTGTTCAGGGTGAGGGTTGAAGAGGTGTGCTTGTCTAACCTAACAGACTGGGGTCTGTTGGTTAGAAAGTCCAGTATCCAGTTGCAGAGGGAGGGGTCGATGCCCAGGTTACCGAGTTTGGTGATCAGTTTTGATGGTATAATGGTGTTGAATGCTGAGCTGTAATCGACGAACAGCATTCTTACGTAAGTGTCTCTGTTGTCGTGGTGGGAGAGGGCGGAGTGAAGTGCCGTTGAGATGGCATCCTCCGTACTCCTGTTCTTGCGGTAGGCAAACTGATAGGGATCCAGTGTGGGGGGTAGGCAGCTTTTGAGGTGTGCCAGGACCAGCCTCTCGAAGCACTTGGTGATGATGGGGGTAAGTGCAACTGGGCGGAAGTCGTTGAGGCTTGCCGCAGTGGAGTGTTTTGGCACTGGCACGATGGAGGTGGTTTTAAGGCACGTGGGGACAACTGCTTGGGCAAGTGACAGGTTGAAGATGTCAGTCCAGACGTCTGTCAGCTGCGCAGCACAGGCCCTGAGCACGCGCCCGGGGATGCCGTCAGGGCCAGCAGCTTTACGTGCATTAGTCCTACTCAGTAGACTGCAGTAGACTGCAGTAGAACCTCCCTGCTCCTATACTCAAATCCTTTTGCTATGAGAGCTAACATACCATTCGCTTTCTTCACTGCCTGCTGCACCTGCATGCCTACTTTCAATGACTGGTGAACCATGACACCCAGGTCTCGTTGCATCTCCCCTTTTCCTAATCGGCCACCATTTAGATAATAGTCTGCTTTCCTGTTTTTGCCACCAAAGTGGATAACCTCACATTTATCCACATTATACTGCATCTGCCAAACATTTGCCCACTCACCTAGACTATTCAAGTCACCTTGCAGTCTCCTAGCATCCTCCTCACAGCTAACACTGCCCCCCAGCTTAGTGTCATCCGCAAACTTGGAGATGTTGCCTTCAATTCCCTCATCCAGATCATTAATATATATTGCAAATAGCTGGGGTCCCAGCACTGAGCCTTGCGTTACCCCACTGTCACTGGCTGCCATTCTGAAAAGGACCCGTTTACTCCTACTCTTTGCTTCCTGTTTGCCAGTCAGTTCTCTATCCACATCAATACTGAACCCCCAATACCGTGTGCTTTAAGTTTGTATAACAATCTCTTATGTGGGACCTTGTCGAAAGCCTTCTGAAAGTCCAGATACAACACATCCACTGGTTCTCCCCTATCCACTCTACTAGCTACATCCTCGAAAAATTATACAAAGTTCGTCAGACATGATTTACCTTTCGTAAATCCATGCTGACTTTGTCCAATGATTTCACCACTTTCCAAATGTGCTGCTATCCCATCTTTAATAACTGACTCTAGCAGTTTCCCCACTACCGATGTTAGACTAACTGGTCTGTAATTCCCCGTTTTCTCTCTCCCTCCCTTCTTAAAAAGTGGGGTAACGCTAGCTACCCTCCAATCCTCAGGAACTACTCCAGAATCTAAAGAGTTTTGAAATATTATCACTAATGCATCCACTATTGCTGTAGCTACTTCCTTACGTACTCTGGGATGCAGCCTATCTGGCCCTGGGGATTTATCGGCCTTTAATCCATTCAATTTACCCAACACCACTTCCCGACTAACCTGGATTTCACTCAGTTCCTCCATCTCCTTTGACCCGCGGTCCCCTGCTATTTCCAGCAGATTATTTATGTCTTCCTTAGTGAAGACGGAACCAAAGTAGTTATTCAATTGGTCCGCCATATCCTTGTTCTCATTGATCAATTCACCTGTTTCTGACTGCAAGGGACCTACATTTGTTTTAAATAATCTCTTTCTCTTCACATATCTATAAAAACTTTTGCAGTCAGTTTTTATGTTCCCTGCCAGTTTTCTTTCATAATCTATTTTCCCTTTCCTAATTAAGCCCTTTGTCCTCATATGCTGGTCTCTGAATTTATCCCAGTCCTCTGGTATGCTGCTTTTTCTGGCAAATTTGTACGCTTCATCTTTTGCTTTGATACTATCCCTGATTTCCCTTGTTATCCACGGATGCACTACCTTCCCTGATTTATTCTTTTGCCAAACTGGGATGAACAATTTTTGTAGTTCATCCATGCAGTCTTTAAATGCCTCCCATTGCATATCCACCGTCAACCCTTTTAGAATTAATTGCCAGTCAATCTTGGCCAATTCATACCCTCAAAGTTACCTTTCTTTAAGTTCAAAACCATTGTTTCTGAATTAACAATGGCACTCTCCATCCTAATGAAGAACTCAACCATATTATGGTCACTCTTGCCCAAGGGGGCACGCACAACAAGACTGCCAACTAACCCTTCCTCATTACTCAATACCCAGTCTAGAATAGCCTGCTCTCTCGTTGGTTCCTCTACATGTTGGTTTAGAAAACT
Source organism: Amblyraja radiata (assembly GCF_010909765.2). Classification (NCBI taxonomy): domain Eukaryota; kingdom Metazoa; phylum Chordata; class Chondrichthyes; order Rajiformes; family Rajidae; genus Amblyraja; species Amblyraja radiata. The sequence continues at coordinate 32,012 of NW_022630103.1, forward strand.
ATCCCGCATACATTCCAAGAAATCCTCTTCCTCAGCACCCCTGCCAATTTGATTCACACAATCTATATGTAGATTGAAGTCACCCATTATAACTGTTTTACCTTTGTTGCACGCATTTCTAATTTCCTGTTTGATGCCATCCCCAACTTCACTACTACTGTTCGGTAGCCTGTACATAACACCCACTACCGTTTTCTGCCCCTTAGTGTTTCGCAGCTCTACCCATACCGATTCCACATCCTCCAAGCTAATGTCCTTCCTTTCCATTGCGTTAATCTCCTCTCTAACCAGCAACGCTACCCCACCTCCTTTTCCTTTCTGTCTATCCCTCCTGAATATTGAATATCCCTGGATGTTCAGCTCCCAGCCTTGGTCACCCTGGAGCCATGTCTCCGTAATCCCAATTATATCATAATCATTAATAGCTATCTGCACATTCAACTCATCCACCTTATTACGAATGCTCCTTGCATTGAGATACAAAGCCTTCAGGCTTGTTTTTGCAACGCTCTTACCCCTTTTACAATTATGTTGAAAAGTGGCCCTTTTTGATTTTTCCCCCTGGATTTGTCTGCCTGCCACTTTTACTTTTCACCTTGCTAGCTATTGCTTCCACCCCCATTTTACACCCCTCTGTCTCTCTGCTCACCCATTTAAGAACCCCACCACCTCTTATTCTCTATTATTGTTTTCTTCTGTCCCCCCTACATGTTGTGTCTGAGTGCTTTCCTTCTCTGCCTCCTGCCTCACACACTGTCTACTAGCTTTCTCTATTTGAGTCCCTCCCCCTAACACTTCTAGTTTAAACCGTTCTCATCCTTCTAAACTCCAGAGTGTACAAGCCCAGCCGCTCCATTCTCTCAGCATATGACAGTCCCACCATCCCAGGAATTAACCTTGTAAACCTACGGTGCACACCCTCAATTTCTTGAGCTGGAGGGCGGTCAATCTGTGGGATTCATTGCCGCAGACGGCTGTCATTATGTATTTTTAAGGCAGAGATTGACAGATTCATCATTCGTACGGGTGTCAGGGTTATGGGGAGGAGGCAGGAGAGTGGGAGAGATAGATCAGCCATGATTGAGTAAGAAAAGATCATAGAAACAAAGAAAATAGGTGCAGGAGGAGGCCATTCGGCCCTTCGAGCCATTCATTGTGATAATGGTTGATCATCCCCTATGAATAACCCGTGCCTGCCTTCACCCCATATCTCTTGACTCCACTAGCCCCTAGAGCTCTATCTAACTCTCTCTTAAATCCATCCAGTGACGGCCTCTGTGGCAGGGAATTCCACAAATTCGCAACTTTCCGCGTGAAAACGTGTTTTCTCACCTCAGTCTTAAATGACCTCCCCTTTATTCTAAGAATGTGGCCCCTGGGTCTGGACTCGCCCAACATAGGGCATATTTTTCCTGCATCTAGCTTGTCCAGTCCTTTTATAATTGTGTATGTTTCTATAAGACCCCCTCATCCTTCTAAACTCCAGTGAATACAAACCTAGTCTTTTCAATCTTTCCCCATATGACAGTCCGCCATCCCATGGATCAATTTCGTGAACCTACGATGCACTGCCTCAATCACAAGGTTGTCCTTCCTCAAATTAGGAGAACAAAACTATACACAATACTCCAGATGTGGTCTCACCAGAGCCCTATAGGGAGGTTTCACGGCAGTCGCGTCACGACCCATGACCCGTACTGTTGCTACGCTACTCCAAATGGAGTACACGCGGTAGGCACTTACCATTGTTTCCAGCGTAGCGGGCCCATTAAAACCTGCTGAAATTGTCCATTTTTGCGCTGTAAATAATTATGGAAATCGGGATAAGCGTGTGAGACATTTAGCCTACTTCAGAATTCCAAAAGCTAGGAGAAATGACGGCAGATAGAAGCGAAAGCTGAAGGGACAACAACAGCCAGAGTGCTTGGCGAACATTGGCCGTTTGCTCACTGCATTTCATCAACTAAGGTGTTTTTTCGTGATTCCTTTGGCATCTAAAAAGTTTCAGAAGTGATAAATCTGGCTGTAATTTTTTTAAATCGCCCATAGTTCCCGTGGGTTTTTACATACAAAATGAAAACGCATCTGAAGAAAAATTTACAGCCAGATTTATCACTTCCGAGATTTTTTAGATACCAAAGGAATCAAGAAAAAACACAAATAATGCCTTACTTGATGAAATGCAGTGAGCAAACGCAATAATTCCAAATATTTTCAATGTTTATCAAGCACTTTAGCTGCTGTTGTCCTTTCAGTTCTCGCTTCTCTATAGGGGGGTTGCACGAAAGGTCACTGGGTCATAGGGCTCGACGCACGGAGCCGCTAAATCCAACTGGAAGGCATCGGTCACTTCCGGTATATGTTATTAATGCTAGAAACGCGTACTTTCCTACCTGTTAAAAAGTTGAATTTTCTCAGAAGTGATAAATCTGGCTGTAAATTTTTCTTCAGAGGCGTTTTCATTTTGTATGTAAAAACCCACGAGAACCATGGGCGATTTAAAAAATTTACAGCCAGATTTATCACTTCTGAAACTTTTTAGATGCCAAAGGAATCAAGAAAAAGCACAAATAATGCCTTACTTGATGAAATGCAGTGAGCAAACGGCCAATGTTCGCCAAGCACTCTGGCTGTTGTTGTCCCTTCAGCTCTCGCTTCTATCTACCGTCATTTCTCCTCACTTTTGGAATTGTGAAGTAGGCTAAATGTCTCTCACGCTTATCCCGATTTCTATAATTATTTACAGTGCAAAAATGGACAATTTCAGCGGGTTTTAACGGGCCCGCTACGCTGGAAACAATGGTAAGTGCTTACGTGCAGTTCATCGCGTGTAATCCATTTGGAGTAGCGTAGCAACAATACGGGTCATGGGTCGTGACCCGACTGCCGTGAAACCTCCCTATACCTTCATTTCGCTTCACTTTTGGAATTCTGAAGTTGGGGACATGTCTCTCACACTTACCCCGACTCCCACAATTTTTTTCAGCGCAAAAATTCAAAATTTTGGCGGTTTTTAACAGGTAGGAAAGTACGCGTTTCTAGCATTAATAACATATACCGGAAGTGAGGGATGTCCTCCAGTTGGATTTAGCGGCTCCGTGCGTCGAGCCCTCTGACCCAGTGACCTTTCGTGCAACCTCCCTATACAACTGCAGAAGAATCGACGTCTATATCTCTCGTTTCCCTTATCCGTAACCAGACTGAAGAAGGGTCTCGACCCGAAACGTCACTCATTTCTTCTCTCCAGAGATGCTGCCTGTCCCGCTGAGTTACTCCAGCTTTTTGTGTCTAAACATGATTGAATGGCGGAATAGACTAGATGGGCCGACTGGCCTAATTCTGCTGCTCTCTGCCCGGTTATGCAGAAACTCGGGGCGTCACCGGGCGGCTGCGGCCGCAGGAACCCCTTCACTGATGAGCGGGGACCCGGTTGACAAACGGCGCCACTCTCCCCGGGGATTCACGGTGGCGCAGCGGTAGAGTTGCTGCCTTACAGCAAAATGCAGCGCTGGAGACCCGGGTTCGATCCCGACTATGGGCGCTGTCTGTACGGAGTTTGCACGTTCTCCCCGTGACCTGCGTGGGTTTTCTCCCAGATCTCCGATTTCCTCCCACATCCCATAGGCGCCAACTGTCGACGTCCCAACGCCCCCCTCCCACAACTGTATTACACTCGCTCCCGGGCGGTCCAACTGTATTACACTCGCTCCCGGGCGGTCCAACTGTATTACACTCGCTCCCGGGCGGCTCCAGCATTCGACACCCGCCGACCCAACTCTCCAGCCCGTTAACATCCCGCCTCATCCTCTCCCCCCCCCCCCCCCCCTCCCGACATCGACGCCCGTTAACATCCCGCCTCCTACACTTTGTCCGCCCCCCCTCTCTTTCCACCCCCCCCCCCCCCCCCCCCCAACTAACCATTGATCGCCGCTGAAAGCTGGAAGCGATGGTAAAGTGAAGCATGAATTTAAAGCTGCTGCTGCTGCATTGACACCGTGTGCTCGCTCGCTCGCTCGCTCGACCCGGGATCCGAGCGCGTGTGGCCAGAGCGCGTGGGGCCAGAGCGCGTGGGGCCAGAGCGCGTGTGTGTGGGGCCAGAGCGCGTGTGTGTGGGGCCAGAGCGTGTGTGTGTGGGGCCAGAGCGTGTGTGTGTGGGGCCAGAGCGCGTGTGTGTGGGGCCAGAGCGCGTGTGTGTGGGGCCAGAGCGCGTGTGTGTGGGGCCAGAGCGCGTGTGTGTGGGGCCAGAGCGCGTGTGTGCGGGGCCAGGGCGCGTGTGTGTGGGGCCAGAGCGCGTGTGGGGGCCGCTGTCCATCTCTCCCGCGCGCGGCACCGATTCAAACGGCCGCGGGAAACGGCGCGAGGCCGAGTGACGTCAAACCCCCCCCGCCCCACAACCAAAGCACCGGTTGCCGACGCGCGCTGGCATTTCCGCTGTCAGTCTCCGTCTCCCTCCTACTCTCCCCCCATTCCTCCCTCCCTCCCTCACCGTGTATCCCCGCTAATAATGGTTGCCGCCCCTGTTAACCGCTCCAAACGGCTTCCAGCTGTTGACACGCCCTCCCGCCTTCACCCTCTAAATTGTCGACGCCCATCAAACGCCTGCACCCCCCCCCCAGCTGTGTCCGCCCGCACCCCCCCCCCCAGCTGTGTCCGCCCGCCCCCCCAGCTGTGTCCGCCCGCAACCCCCCCCCCCAGCTGTGTCCGCCCGTTAACCGCACTGTGGAACTGTTGCCCGTACCTTCACGCCCGTAATCTCAATCAAATTGTTGAATGCCCGTTAACCGCCCCCCGCCCCCCCGACTGTCGACGCGCGCTCATTAACGAACCCCAACTGTCAACGCTCGCCCCGCCCGGCGTCAGCTCCCTCCCCCTCCCTCGCCCACTCACACCTGTCAACGTCCATTAACCGCACGGTCCTGCACAAAGCAGTCGATTGCTGCAGACCAACTGTCGACGCGCGCTCCCGCCCCGACCAACTGTCGACGCGCGCTCCCGTCCCGACCAACTGTCGACGCGCGCTCCCGTCCCGACCAACTGTCGACGCGCGCTCCCGACCCGACCAACTGTCGACGCGCGCTCCCGCCCAATCCCCGTCCGTTAATTCCCGCCCGCTCGCTCGCGCGCTCGCGTTGCCCGCTGGGAAGAAGCCGTTTCACCAACGGTCATTCATTCGGAGTTCGCTTCTCCACAACGACGTTCGGATTCCGACTGTCAATGACGTAATAAACACAGGTGTGAAGTTTAAATCATCTAGTAGACAGTAAAAGCTGCGTGGGAGGGCGAGCTGAATACGAAACTAACAGACCAGCAATGGGACTGCCTTGGATTTGATCCATTCTTCCTCCATATGTGCCGGTCATGGCCTAATCCAATGCAAAGTCCTTCACAAAGTCCACTACACAAATGCTAGATTATCTAGAATTTACCCCGCTGTTAGGGACACCTGCAACAGATGTAATCAATCTCCTGCCAACCATAGCCCTATGTTTTGGTCTTGCCCTAAGCTAGTAGTCTTTTGGAGGAGTGCTTTCGACTTGATAAGCAGAGCCTACGGCCAGACTATTCCTCCAAACCCACTGTCAGCCATTTTCGGTACCCCTCCCAACACCAACCTCTCTGTTGCGGTGAAACGGGTCCTAGCTTTTACAACCTTGTTAGCCCGGAGACTGATAAACATATAATATAACAATTACAGCACGGAAACAGGCCATCTCGACCCTTCTAGTACTATTTCCTTTCAACCGAACAGGGACATAAAGATTCTGTATTCTTAAAATTTCACCTTTAAATGTACTCCATTTCTCTTCCACATCTTTCCCATAAAACAAAATGTCCCAATTTACTCCTTTTAAATCCTTTCGCATCTCCTCAAAGTTAGCCTTTCTCCAATCAAAAATCTCAACCCTAGGTCCAGTTCTGACCCTCTCCATAATTATATTGAAACTAATGGTATTGTGATCACTGGACCCGAACTGTTCCCCAACGCATACCTCTGCCACCTGTCCCGTCTCATTTCCTAACAGGAGGTCCAGCAGCGCCCCTTCTCTAGTAGGTACTTATAACCATATAACCATATAACAATTACAGCACGGAAACAGGCCATCTCGACCCTTCTAGTCCGTGCCGAACACGTATTCTCCCCTAGTCCCATATACCTGCGCTCAGACCATAACCCTCCATTCCTTTCCCGTCCATATAACTATCCGATTTATTTTTAAATGATAAAAACGAACCTGCCTCCACCACCTTCCCTGGAAGCTCATTCCACACAGCCACCACTCTCTGAGTAAAGAAATTCCCCCTCATGTTACCCCTAAACTTCTGTCCCTTAATTCTCAAGTCATGTCCCCTTGTTTGAATCTTCCCTACTCTCAGTGGGAAAAGCTTATCCACGTCAACTCTGTCTATCCCTCTCATCATTTTAAAGACCTCTATCAAGTCCCCCCTTAACCTTCTGCGCTCCAAAGAATAAAGCCCTAACTTGTTCAACCTTTCTCTGTAACTTAGTTGCTGAAACGCAGGCAACATTCTAGTAAATCTCCTCTGTACTCTCTCTATTTTGTTGACATCCTTCGTATAATTAGGCGACCAAAATTGTACACCATACTCCAAAATTGGCCTCACCAATGCCTTGTACAATTTTAACATTACATCCCAACTTCTATACTCAATGCTCTGATTTATAAAGGCCAGCACACCAAAAGCTTTCTTTACCACCCTATCTACATGAGATTCCACTTTCAGGGAACTGTGCACAGTTATTCCCAGATCCCTCTGTTCACCTGCATTCTTCAATTCCCTACCATTTACCATGTACGTCCTATTTTGATTTGTCCTGCCAAGATGTAGCACCTCACACTTATCAGCATTAAACTCCATCTGCCATCTTTCAGCCCACTCTTCCAACTGGCATAAATCTCTCTGTAGACTTTGAAAATCTACTTCATTATCCACAACCCCACCTATCTTAGTATCATCTGCATACTTACTAATCCAATTTACCACACCATCATCCAGATCATTGATGTACATGACAAACAACAGTGGACCCAACACAGATCCCTGTGGCACCCCACTGGTCACTGGCCTCCAACCTGACAAACAACCATCCACCATTACTCTCTGGCATCTCCCATTCAGCCACTGTTGAATCCATCTTGCTACTCCACCATTAATACCCAACCATTGAACCTTCTTAACCAACCTTCCATGAGGAACCTTGTCAACGGCCTTACTGAAGTCCATATATACAACATCCACTGCTTTACCCACATCAATTTCCCGAGTAACCTCTTCAAAAATTCAAGAAGATTAGTCAAACATGACCTTCGAGGCACAAATCCATGTTGACTGTTCCTAATCAGACCCTGTTTATCCAGATGCTTATATATATTATCTCTTTTTTGTTTCTTTTTTTTAAATTTTATTTATTTATTAGAAGTAGACATATTATAAAATGTAGTTACATATTATAGTAAAAAAACTTTTCATATACATCAGTCATACATTATTAAGTTTTCCATTATCAATTACTTCTGCTTCTAGTGTTTTTATTTTTTATAGAAAGAGGGAAAAAGAAAGGGTAGAAAGTTACAAATAAAAAAGAAAGCAAAAAATAAATAAACACAACAGAAAAACAAGGGAGGTGGAATGGGTTACCTGTAATACATCAATGGAGATAGGTTCGTAGGTTATAAAGTATAGTTTTTCATCTATTCCTGAGTTCAAGTTTCAGCTGGGTCCTCGTGCTGTGCCAATCTATCCCTTCAGATAGTTAATGAATGGAGCCCAAATTTTATGGAAAAGATCTTGTTTGTCCATTAAGACAAGTCTAATTCTTTCTAAGTATAGGGTCTCCGACATTTCCGTAATCCACATTTTAATTGTGGGGGTTGTAGGGCCTTTCCAAAATGTTAATATTAATTTTTTTCCGGTTATTATACTGTAATTGAGGAAATTTATTTGGTTTGTTGTGAGTGTTAAGCTTTGTTCTGATATTCCAAGTATTATTAATTTTGTGTCTGGGTCCAGTTTTGTATTAATAACTTCTGAAGTTATTTCAAAAATATCAGTCCAGATATGTTTAAGTTTTATACAGTTTGCAAACGTATGTGTTAAATTAGCCTCTAAATGTAGACATTTATCACAAATAGGAGAGATTTGTGGGAAGATTCTATTTAGTTTTATTTTAGAGAAGTGTAGTCTATGTAAGACCTTGAATTGTATTAAAGTGTGTCTGGCATTTAATGAACATTGATGTATTTGTTGTAAACTTTCGTCCCACATATCTTTCGTGATAGGATGACCTATTTCATTTTCCATTTGTATCTATATGGTTCGGTCGGTGGTACCTCGTTATTTAGTAGGGTGTTATAAATATAAGCTATTAGTTTTTCAGTATTAGGATGCTTGTTCAGACATTCATCAAGAATTTCTGATTCCCTATTCCTGTAGACTTGTGTATTAGATTTAACATAATCTCTAATTTGTAGATATCTGAAGAAATTATTTGAGTGCAGTCCATAATTCTGTTGTAACTCTTGAAATGAAAGAAAAGTACCTTTCCCATAAAGATGTCCTATATTTTTGATTCCATAATTTTTCCATTGTGTGAAACCTTTGTCCATAAAGGATAATTTGAATAAAGGATTATTTACAATGGGAAGGCAGAGTGGTATATTGTTCAATTTTAAATCTTTTTTTATTTGTTTCCAAATTCGTATTCCACTATGTATTATGGGGTTTTCTTTATAGGTTTTTTTGTGCAGTTTTGTGGGGGCAAATATGATCGGTCCAATTTCAAAAGGTAGACAGTCTTCCTTTTCCATCATTAGCCAATCTGGTTGTTGATCCATTTCTTCCAGCCAGAAATTCATGTTTTTAATATGGTCTGCCCAAAAATAAAATAAGAAATTTGGCAAAGCCAGACCTCCATTTATCTTTGATTTACATAAATGTTTTTTAATTATTCTATGATTCTTATAATCCCAGGCAAAACTTGTAACAATGGAATCGACTTTTTTGAAAAAAGTTTTTGGGATATATATCGGAATTAATTGAAGTAGGTACAGCAGTTGCGGTAAAAAAATCATTTTTATAGCATTAATTCTCCCAAGCATAGAAATGGGGAGTGTTTTCCAGTATTGAATATTCTTATGTAGTTTATTCAGTAAGGGTGGGAAATTTAGTTTAAATAAAAAGGTATATGTCTTAGTTACATAGATTCCTAAGTATTTAAATTTATCTTTAACTATTTTGAAAGGGGATTGTTGTATTGTATGTAAATTGAATTTTGTTATTGGCATGATTTCGCTTTTATTCCAATTGATTCTATATCCCGAAAACTGACCAAAAAAATTGAGTTATTAGATTTAATAGGTTTGGAATACTTGTTTCTAATTTTGTAATATATATTAGTATATCATCTGCATATAAGGAGATTTTATTCCTTGTGTCTCTAGTATTGTATTGTATATATATTATCTCTAAGTATCCTTTCCATTAATTTGCCCACCACTGACGTCAAACTAACAGGTCTATAATTGCTAGGTTTATTCTTGGACCCCTTTTTAAACAATGGAACAACATGCGCAGTACGCCATCTTCTTCTTCTTATCGGGTCCACACACAAGATTAGAAGTTGTTCAGCCAGAGCTGAACACACTTCTTGGCATCTGCCCAATGGTGTCTGTCTTGCGCTTCTTGTGCGTGGTGGTGGAAAGATTGGTTGAAACAGGGCCGCGACGTGAACGCTCTTTCCTTGGCCCCTGCAGTACGCCAATCCTCCGGCACTATTCCCGTTTCTAATGACATTTGAAATATTTCTGTCATAGCCCCTGCGATTTCTACACTAACTTCCCTCAATGTCCTAGGGAATATCCTGTCCGGACCTGGAGACTTATCCACTTTTATATTTCTCAAAAGTGTCAGTACTTATAACCATATAACCATATAACAATTACAGCACGGAAACAGGCCATCTCGACCCTTCTAGTCCGTGCTGAACACGTATTCTCCCCTAGTCCCATATACCTGCGCTCAGACCATAACCGTCCATTCCTTTCCCATCCATATAACTATCTAATTTATTTTTAAATGATAAAAACGAACCTGCCTCCACCACCTTCACTGGAAGCTCATTCCACACAGCTACCACTCTCTGAGTAAAGAAGTTCCCCCTCATGTTACCCCTAAACTTCAGTCCCTTAATTCTCAAGTCATGTCCCTTTGTTTGAATCTTCCCTACTCTAAGTGGGAAAAGCTTTTCCACGTCAACTCTGTCTATCCCTCTCATCATTTTAAAAACCTCTATCAAGTCCCCCCTTAACCTTCTGCGCTCCAAAGAATAAAGCCCTAACTTGTTCAACCTTTCTCTGTAACTTAGTTGCTGAAACCCAGGCAACATTCTAGTAAATCTCCTCTGCACTCTCTCTATTTTGTTGACATCCTTCCTATAATTAGGCGACCAAAATTGTACACCATACTCCAGAATTGGCCTCACCAATGCCTTGTACAATTTTAACATTACATCCCAACTTCTATACTCAATGCTCTGATTTATAAAGGCCAGCACACCAAAAGCTTTCTTTACCACCCTATCTACATGAGATTCCACTTTCAGGGAACTGTGCACAGTTATTCCCAGATCCCTCTGTTCACCTACATTCTTCAATTCCCTACCATTTACCATGTACGTCCTATTTTGATTTGTCCTGCCAAGATGTAGCACCTCACACTTATCAGCATTAAACTCCATCTGCCATCTTTCAGCCCACTCTTCCAACTGGCATAAATCTCTCTGTAGACTTTGAAACTCTACTTCATTACCCGCAACCCCACCTATCTTAGTATCATCTGCATACCTACTAATCCAATTTACCACACCATCGTCCAGATCATTGATGTACATGACAAACAACAGTGGACCCAACACAGATCCCTGTGGCACCCCACTCGTCACTGGCCTCCAACCTGACAAACAACCATCCACCATTACTCTCTGGCATCTCCCATTCAGCCACTGTTGAATCCATCTTGCTACTCCACCATTAATACCCAACCATTGAACCTTCTTAACCAACCTTCCATGAGGAACCTTGTCAAAGGCCTTACTGAAGTCCATATACACAACATCCACTGCTTTACCCTCATCAATTTCCCGAGTAACATCTTCAAAAAATTCAAGAAGATTAGTTAAACATGACCTTCCAAGCACAAATCCATGTTGACTGTTCCTAATCAGACCCTGTTTATCCAGATGCTTACTTCCTCTTCTTTGAATCTCATAGTTTCCATAGCTACTCTACTTGTTTCCCTTACCTCACATAATTCAATATCCTTCTCCTTGGTGAATACCGAAGAAAAGAAATTGTTCAATATCTCCCCCATCTCTTTTGGCTCTGCAGATAGCTGTCCACTCTGACTCTCTAATGGACCAATTTTATCCCTCGTTATCCTTTTGCTATTAATATAGCTGTAGAAACCCTTTGGGTTTACTTTCACCTTACTTGCCAAAGCAACCTCATATCTTCTTTTAGCTTTTCTAATTTCTTTCTTAAGATTCTTTTTACATTCTTTATAATAATAATGATAATGGATGGGATTTATATAGCACCTTTCTAATACTCAAGGCGCTTTACATCGCATTATTCATTCACTCCTCAGTCACACTCGGTGGTGGTAAGCTACTTTTGTAGCCACAGCTGCCCTGGGGCAGACTGACGGAAGCGTGGCTGCCAATCTGCGCCTACGGCCCCTCCGACCACCACCAATCACTCACACACATTCACACACATTCACACACAGGCAAAGGTGGGTGATGTGTCTTGCCCAAGGACACAACGACAGTATGCACTCCAAGCGGGATTCGAACCGGCTACCTTCCGGTTGCCAGCCGAACTCTTAGCCCATTGCGCCATCTGTCGTCCCCAATGTTATAATCCTCAAGCACCTCATTTACTCCATGCTGCCTATAATTATTGTAGATCTCCCTCTTTTTCCGAACCAAGTGTCCAATTTCCCTTGAAAACCATGGCTCTTTCCGATTTTTACTATTTCCTTTCAACCGAACAGGGACATAAAGATTCTGCACTCTTAAAATTTCACCTTTAAATGTACTCCATTTCTCTTCCACATCTTTCCCATAAAACAAAATGTCCCAATTTACTCCTTTTAAATCCTTTCGCATCTCCTCAAAGTTAGCCTTTCTCCAATCAAAAATCTCAACCCTAGGTCCAGTTCTGACCCTCTCCATAATTATATTGAAACTAATGGTACTGTGATCACTGGTCCCGAACTGTTCCCCAACGCATACCTCTGCCACCTGACCCGTCTCATTTCCTAACAAGAGGTCCAGCACCGCCCCTTCTCTAGTAGGTGCTTATAACCATATAACCATATAACAATTACAGCACGGAAACAGGCCATCTCGACCCTTCTAGTCCGTGCTGAACACGTATTCTCCCCTAGTCCCATATACCTGCGCTCAGACCATAACCGTCCATTCCTTTCCCATCCATATAACTATCTAATTTATTTTTAAATGATAAAAACGAACCTGCCTCCACCACCTTCACTGGAAGCTCATTCCACACAGCTACCACTCTCTGAGTAAAGAAGTTCCCCCTCATGTTACCCCTAAACTTCAGTCCCTTAATTCTCAAGTCATGTCCCTTTGTTTGAATCTTCCCTACTCTAAGTGGGAAAAGCTTTTCCACGTCAACTCTGTCTATCCCTCTCATCATTTTAAAAACCTCTATCAAGTCCCCCCTTAACCTTCTGCGCTCCAAAGAATAAAGCCCTAACTTGTTCAACCTTTCTCTGTAACTTAGTTGCTGAAACCCAGGCAACATTCTAGTAAATCTCCTCTGCACTCTCTCTATTTTGTTGACATCCTTCCTATAATTAGGCGACCAAAATTGTACACCATACTCCAGAATTGGCCTCACCAATGCCTTGTACAATTTTAACATTACATCCCAACTTCTATACTCAATGCTCTGATTTATAAAGGCCAGCACACCAAAAGCTTTCTTTACCACCCTATCTACATGAGATTCCACTTTCAGGGAACTGTGCACAGTTATTCCCAGATCCCTCTGTTCACCTACATTCTTCAATTCCCTACCATTTACCATGTACGTCCTATTTTGATTTGTCCTGCCAAGATGTAGCACCTCACACTTATCAGCATTAAACTCCATCTGCCATCTTTCAGCCCACTCTTCCAACTGGCATAAATCTCTCTGTAGACTTTGAAACTCTACTTCATTACCCGCAACCCCACCTATCTTAGTATCATCTGCATACCTACTAATCCAATTTACCACACCATCGTCCAGATCATTGATGTACATGACAAACAACAGTGGACCCAACACAGATCCCTGTGGCACCCCACTCGTCACTGGCCTCCAACCTGACAAACAACCATCCACCATTACTCTCTGGCATCTCCCATTCAGCCACTGTTGAATCCATCTTGCTACTCCACCATTAATACCCAACCATTGAACCTTCTTAACCAACCTTCCATGAGGAACCTTGTCAAAGGCCTTACTGAAGTCCATATACACAACATCCACTGCTTTACCCTCATCAATTTCCCGAGTAACATCTTCAAAAAATTCAAGAAGATTAGTTAAACATGACCTTCCAGGCACAAATCCATGTTGACTGTTCCTAATCAGACCCTGTTTATCCAGATGCTTACTTCCTCTTCTTTGAATCTCATAGTTTCCATAGCTACTCTACTTGTTTCCCTTACCTCACATAATTCAATATCCTTCTCCTTGGTGAATACCGAAGAAAAGAAATTGTTCAATATCTCCCCCATCTCTTTTGGCTCTGCAGATAGCTGTCCACTCTGACTCTCTAATGGACCAATTTTATCCCTCGTTATCCTTTTGCTATTAATATAGCTGTAGAAACCCTTTGGGTTTACTTTCACCTTACTTGCCAAAGCAACCTCATATCTTCTTTTAGCTTTTCTAATTTCTTTCTTAAGATTCTTTTTACATTCTTTATAATAATAATGATAATGGATGGGATTTATATAGCACCTTTCTAATACTCAAGGCGCTTTACATCGCATTATTCATTCACTCCTCAGTCACACTCGGTGGTGGTAAGCTACTTTTGTAGCCACAGCTGCCCTGGGGCAGACTGACGGAAGCGTGGCTGCCAATCTGCGCCTACGGCCCCTCCGACCACCACCAATCACTCACACACATTCACACACATTCACACACAGGCAAAGGTGGGTGATGTGTCTTGCCCAAGGACACAACGACAGTATGCACTCCAAGCGGGATTCGAACCGGCTACCTTCCGGTTGCCAGCCGAACTCTTAGCCCATTGCGCCATCTGTCGTCCCCAATGTTATAATCCTCAAGCACCTTATTTACTCCATGCTGCCTATAATTATTGTAGATCTCCCTCTTTTTCCGAACCAAGTGTCCAATTTCCCTTGAAAACCATGGCTCTTTCCGATTTTTACTATTTCCTTTCAACCGAACAGGGACATAAAGATTCTGCACTCTTAAAATTTCACCTTTAAATGTACTCCATTTCTCTTCCACATCTTTCCCATAAAACAAAATGTCCCAATTTACTCCTTTTAAATCCTTTCGCATCTCCTCAAAGTTAGCCTTTCTCCAATCAAAAATCTCAACCCTAGGTCCAGTTCTGACCCTCTCCATAATTATATTGAAACTAATGGTACTGTGATCACTGGTCCCGAACTGTTCCCCAACGCATACCTCTGCCACCTGACCCGTCTCATTTCCTAACAAGAGGTCCAGCACCGCCCCTTCTCTAGTAGGTGCTTATAACCATATAACCATATAACAATTACAGCACGGAAACAGGCCATCTCGACCCTTCTAGTCCGTGCCGAACACGTATTCTCCCCTAGTCCCATATACCTGCGCTCAGACCATAACCCTCCATTCCTTTCCCGTCCATATAACTATCCAATTTATTTTTATTTTTTTTTAATATATTTTTTTATTAAAAGTAATCAATTACAATGCTTCAAACAACTTTATATCAAATTAATTCAATTTGCATTAAGTAAAACACTAGTAATATTTATCTACTATTTTTTTAGAAATAATGATAGAGAAAGAATAGAACAGTTATAAATCATTAAGAGAGTGATTAAATAATAATTTGATTATATATAAGAAAAGAGAAACGAAAAAAAAAAAAAAAAAAAATTTGAGTAACCACAATATGTATTATTAATAACACTACTACAAGTGATAGTATCAATAAAGACATATATGTTAATTCCAATATAAAAATGAATTATTCTCACCAAATCCCGCAGGGTGCACGCCGAGCTGTGTTGCCAAGAACAGCTACTTCTCTAAATACTGTATATATGGAGACCATATCTGTTCAAAAGAATTATACTTGTCCAATAGGACAAATCTAATTCTTTCCAGATGTAACGTCTCCATCATCTCTGTTGCCCACATTTTGGTTGTGGGGGATAATGTTCCCTTCCAAAATTTCAATATGATTTTTTTCCCAATTATCAAACAGTAATCAAAGAAATTTCTTTGATTTACTGTAAGTGATAGATGTAAATCCGGAATTCCAAATATTATTAGCTTTGGGTTAGGGTCCAATTTAACTTTGATGACTTCAGAAATAACTTTAAAAATTTCTGTCCAGTAATAATTCAATTTAGGACATGTAACGAAACTATGTATTAAATTTGCCTCTGCTTTCTTGCACTTATCACAAATAGCGGAGAGATTCGGAAAAATACTATTTAATTTAGTTTTCGAATAATGTAACCTATATAATACTTTAAATTGTATCAGTATATGTCTGGCGTTTAATGAACACCGGTGTATTCGTTGTAGACTTTCTTCCCAGTTTTCTTTTGTTATAGCCAATCCCATTTCATTTTCCCATGCTTGACGATATATTTCCGTTATTGGATTCTCCTTATCCAAAATGATGTTATATATAGGCTATTAATTTTTCTGTATTTGGATGTAAATTAAACAGTTCGTCTAACAATCCTGCTTCTTTATTTTTATAATCTTGTGTATTGGATTTAATATAATCTCTAATTTGTAAATACCTAAACAAATGTTGTGGAGACAATCCATAAATATCTTGTAACTCCTGGAATAAAAGAAATTTTCCTTTTCTATAAAGGTGTTCTATCCTTGTAATTCCTAAATCATCCCATTGTTTAAACCCCCCATCTAATATAGCAGGTTTAAACGATGGATTATTCATAATTGGTAATCTAAATGAGAGATTATCCAAATGTAGAGTCTTAACTATTTGTTTCCAAATACGTCTATTATTATATATTATTAGGTTGTCTTTATAATATTTTTTTGTACTTCCGTTGGTGCAAAAATTATCGAACCTACATTGAAAGGTAGACAGTCTTCCTTTTCTATATTTAACCATGTCGGTTCATGATCCATATTTACCCACCAGAAATTCATATTCTTAATCTGAACAGCCCAGAAATAATATAAAAAGTTTGGAAGTGCTAATCCTCCATTTATCTTAGCTTTGCATAGATGTTTTTTATTTATTCTGTGATTTTTATAATCCCAAATAAAACTATTGACAATATTATCAATTTTTTAAAAAAAAGCTTTCGGAAGAAAAAAAGGAATAGCCTGAAACAAATATAACAACTGCGGTAGAAATACCATCTTTATGGCACTTATTCTACCAATCATGGATATAGGAAGTGTTTTCCAATATAAAATATTTTTTCTAAGTTTATCTAATAGTTGAGGATAGTTGGATTTTATTAATGAGTTATGAGTTTTAGTTACGTTAATCCCTAAATATTTAAGTTTGTCTGTAACTACTTTTAATGGGTATTGTTGTAATGTATTTAGATTTATTCCTGTTATTGGCATAATCTCGCTTTTATCCCAATTAATCCTATACCCAGAAAATGCACCAAACTTAGTTATAATGTTTAGCAGGTTGGGAATGCTAATTTCCGGTTTTGTAATATAAATCAAAACATCATCTGCATATAAAGAAATTTTATTAATTGTTGTATCAGTATTATAGCCATATATTTCAGGTTCAGATCTAATTTTTTCCGCCAATGGTTCTATCACCAATGCGAACAATAAGGGTGATAACGGACATCCCTGTCTGCATCCCCTAGAGAGTTTGAATTTGGCTGATAAAATTTGGTTAGTCAAAATTCTTGCCATAGGATTCGAGTATAAAATTCTTACCCATTTACAAAATCTATCCCCCAATTGAAACTTTTCCATTATATTAAATAAATACATCCATTCCACCTGATCAAACGCTTTTTCTGCATCTAGTGATATAACCGCTAGTTCCGTATCTCGTATTCTTTTTGAATATATAATATTAAACAAACGTCTGAGATTATGGGATGAGTTACGTTTTGGGATAAAACCTGTTTGATCATAATGTATTAATTTAGAGATCACTAAACTTAATCTCCTAGATAGGACCTTAGTTAATATTTTTTGGTCTGTATTTAAAAGGGCAATCGCTCTATATGATCCAGGATCTTCCAAATCCTTATCTACTTTAGGGATGAGTGTAATTGTGGATTCATTTAAAGATTCTGGTAATTTTCCTTGGTCATATGCATATCTATACATTATTTGTAATCTTGGGGAAATCAGATCTTGAAATTTTTTATAAAATTCTGCACTCAGGCCATCTGGGCCCGCTGCTTTTCCGTTCTTTAGCGAACTAATTGATTCTATAATGTCTTTTACTGTTATTTCAGCATTTAACAATTCTCTACCTTCCTGATCTAAGCTATTGATTTGACATTCTTGTAAAAATATTTCCATACTATCTGTTTGTCCTGTTAGTTTTGACGAATAAAGATTTTTATAATATTGTAAAAATCTATCATTAATATCTTTTGGAGTAATTAATATATTTCCATACTCAGATCTAATTCCGTGTATCATCTTCTCATCTTCTAATTTTCTAAGCTGTCGTGCTAGTAATTTTTGTGGCTTATCTCCAAATTCAAAATACACTTGCTTAGTTTGTTGAAAAAGTTTAATCACTTGATTAGAATATATTTTATTTAATCTATATTTTACTGATGCAATTTTATTACTTAACTCTTTGGAAGGCTGTTTTATATTTTCATTATCTAGACGTTTTATCTCATTTTCTAAATTTTGTTCTATTTTTCGATTTTCTTTATTGAGATGTGCTTGTGCGGATATTATTGCGCCACGCATGAATGCCTTAAATGTGTCCCAAAATAGTGATGGAGAAGTTTCAGGATTATCATTAGTTTCAAAAAATAATTTAATCTGATCCATCACATATTTACAACAGTCATTGTCCTTTAATATCTGAGGGTTAAATCTCCAGGTAGTAGTTTTATTAGATATATCTTTTAATTTTATCTTAAATGTTAATGGCGCATGATCCGAGATGATAATATTATGATATTTTGCATCATACGTAAAAGGAAGTAATTTAGAATCTATTAAAAAATAATCTATCCTCGAATAGGTTCCATGTACGGGCGAGAAAAAAGAATATTCTCGTCCGGATGGATTATCTAACCTCCAGATGTCTTTAATATTAGATGTATTGATAAAAGCATTTATGAATTTACTTGATTTCGAGGCAGCTTTCCTTTTTGCAGATGATCTATCTAGATAGTTATCTAAAGTACAATTTAAATCATCTCCAATTATTAAATTGTGTTGAGTGGATATAGGAATATTATTAAATATTTTCTTAAAAAATAATGGATTATCAAAATTAGGGGCATATATATTCATTAAAATTACCTTTTTTGAATATAATTCCCCTGTAATTATTACATATCTGCCTTCTTTATCCTCTATAATAGAACTTTGTATGAAAGGTATACCTTTGCGAATAATTATTGCAACTCCTCTAGATTTATGAATAAATGTAGAATGATACACCTTAGAAATCCATTTAGCTGTTAATCTATGTTGAGCATCTTTTTTAAGATGAGTCTCTTGAAGGAAAATGACATCTGCCTTCAATCTGTTCAACTGAGCTAACACCTTTCCCCTTTTAATTGGTTCATTAATTCCTTTTACATTCCAACTGCAGAAGGTAACTCCATCACCCCCAGTCTTCACCTTTATATCATGCATTTTACTATTAGGGCGGCTTTTTTTGGAGTAGCCTTCTTGACTCCCCCAGCTCCCCGTTGCACCATGACATCAATCCAATGAGAATTTCTATCCACCTTAATCCGCATCTATGTCTTCTTAAACTAAATACACAATATCCTTCACATCTACATTCAAATAATATATAATATAAGATCAATAAAAAACAAAAACAATAAGAAATATCAATAATAAAAAAAAAGTAAAGGGTGTTAATAGGGTGCTCAGAAAAAAAAGAAACTACACTTGTATAGTGTGTAGTATGTGAAGGTGAAAGCCACACTAACGTGGCCATTAATCTAAAGACTTCCGTTTTTTAATTAAAAAAAAAGATGTTAATTATACCAGCTCCTATCTCAAATGCTATATATATTGGGGTGGGGTACTAACTTTATATACTTAGTACTTAGTAATTATTTCTATTATTCATATTACTATTTGCTAATTACTAATATCAATTATATTTAATACTATAATATGTAATACTATTATCATGGAATAATTAAATATTTTCTAATAATTAATACAGAACTACTACTAAATGCCCATTATTCCACTTCCTTCTAAGTGAGTATTTCATAACCACAGGTCGATGATAAAAGTTCAGTCCTCTCCTTCTCCCTCGGGTTCTTCCTCCGCATCTTCTCTCTCTTCATCTTCTGGCTTCTGCTGTATGCCTCGGGCGAATTTCAATGCTTCAGTATGCTTAACGAAACGATATTCCTTGTCATCATAAGTTACTCTCAGTATTGCTGGGTACATCAAGCCATATCTCAGATTCTTAGTATTCTGTAAATTCCTC
Source organism: Amblyraja radiata (assembly GCF_010909765.2). Taxonomy (NCBI): domain Eukaryota; kingdom Metazoa; phylum Chordata; class Chondrichthyes; order Rajiformes; family Rajidae; genus Amblyraja; species Amblyraja radiata. The sequence continues at coordinate 51,980 of NW_022630103.1, forward strand.
AGGATACCTTTTGTTTCTTTAAATAGTGCTCTTTTCTTGGCCACTTCTGCTGGGAAGTCTCTAAAAATACTGATGTTGTCTCCCTCGTATTTCAGGTTTCTCTTTTTTATTATTATCTTCATCATTTCTTCGAAGACATGGTCAAAGGCCACTTTTACAATCATTTGTCTGGGCGATGAACCTATCCCAGGGGCCCGTCTTAGAGCCCTATGTGCACGGCTCAACAGGGGTTCATGATCCAAATTCAGAATATCCATTAAAAGTTTTGCAACAAATTTTCGAGGATCTTGACTCCCCTCACGACCTTCGCTCAGACCAACTATACGCAAATTTTTACGGCGTTGGCGTCCCTCCAGATCAATACATTTCTCGTTTGTTTTACGTAATAATTCTAAGAGGCGTTTGTTCTCGGCACGGAGTTTTTCGGTCTCCTTAGTATTCACTTCAGCAATTTTAGTTAGCTCTTTAATTGCTTCGCCTTGTTGGTCTAGCGAAATTATAGTAGGATCTATCTTGTCATCCAGCTTTCTTTCCATCCCAGCAGCTATATCCTTTACATCCTCAAATTGAGTTTGTAACTCGGCATTAGCCTTTTCCTTCCACTCATCCATCATACTTTTTACCGTCGTTATAACTTGTTTTATTAAGTCTTCTTTATCTTCTTTATTTTTCTCGTGAGACACCAGCATATCCGCTTTTAAACTTTTTATCTCCTCCATATACTCCTTCCTCTGCTTCTTTATCTCCTCCATATACTCCTTCCTCTGCTTCTTTATCTCACCTAGAATGGTAGTCTTAAGTTCCTCCATTTCAGCTTTCCTCTGTGAGACATCTTCTTGAGAAGCAGCAGCTGCACTCGAGCTGAGGCCAGTTTCCTTTCTCGTAGATTTTTTTCCAGTGGTGGGGGTGGGGGAGCGCTGGGTCATAATTTCTTCTTAAAATCGCGCGCCTGATGACGTCACGCACCTTTTAAACGCTGCCGGAGCCGTTCGCAATCGATCTCCTGTGGTAAGTGCGTTTGTTGACCCTTTTACCCCCGTTTTAAATTCAGTTTTTTGCGGAGCTGTAATGGCGCGATTCCACTCACATCGTGGCGCCAACCGGAAGTCTATCCAATTTATTTTTAAATGATAAAAACGAACCTGCCCCCACCACCTTCCCTGGAAGCTCATTCCACACAGCCACCACTCTCTGAGTAAAGAAGTTCCCCCTCATGTTACCCCTAAACTTCTGTCCCTTAATTCTCAAGTCATGTCCCCTTGTTTGAATCTTCCCTACTCTCAGTGGGAAAAGCTTATCCACGTCAACTCTGTCTATCCCTCTCATCATTTTAAAGACCTCTATCAAGTCCCCCCTTAACCTTCTGCGCTCCAAAGAATAAAGCCCTAACTTGTTCAACCTTTCTCCGTAACTTAGTTGCTGAAAACCAGGCAACATTCTAGTAAATCTCCTCTGTACTCTCTCTATTTTGTTGACATCCTTCCTATAATTAGGCGACCAAAATTGTACACCATACTCCAAAATTGGCCTCACCAATGCCTTGTACAATTTTAACATTACATCCCAACTTCTATACTCAATGCTCTGATTTATAAAGGCCAGCACACCAAAAGCTTTCTTTACCACCCTATCTACATGAGATTCCACTTTCAGGGAACTGTGCACAGTTATTCCCAGATCCCTCTGTTCACCTACATTCTTCAATTCCCTACCATTTACCATGTACGTCCTATTTTCATTTGTCCTGCCAAGATGTAGCACCTCACACTTATCAGCATTAAACTCCATCTGCCATCTTTCAGCCCACTCTTCCAACTGGCATAAATCTCTCTGTAGACTTTGAAAATCTACTTCATTATCCACAACCCCACCTATCTTAGTATCATCTGCATACTTACTAATCCAATTTACCACACCATCATCCAGATCATTGATGTACATGACAAACAACAGTGGACCCAACACAGATCCCTGTGGCACCCCACTGGTCACTGGCCTCCAACCTGACAAACAACCATCCACCATTACTCTCTGGCATCGCCCATTCAGCCACTGTTGAATCCATATTGCTACTCCACCATTAATACCCAACCATTGAACCACCTTAACCAACCTTCCACGAGGAACCTTGTCAAAGGCCTTACTGATGTCCATATATACAACATCCACTGCTTTACCCTCATCGATTTCCCGAGTAACCTCTTCAAAAAATTCAAGAAGATTAGTCAAACATGACCTTCCAGGCACAAATCCATGTTGACTGTTCCTAATCAGACCCTGTTTATCCAGATGCTTATATATATTATCTCTAAGTATCCTTTCCATTAATTTGCCCACCACTGACGTCAAACTAACAGGTCTATAATTGCTAGGTTTACTCTTAGACCTCTTTTTAAACAATGGAACAACATGCGCAGTACGCCAATCCTCCGGCACTATTCCCGTTTCTAATGACATTTGAAAATTTGCATCTCCTCAAAGTTAGCCTTTCTCCAATCAAAAATCTCAACCCTAGGTCCAGTTCTGACCCTCTCCATAATTATATTGAAACTAATGGTATTGTGATCACTGGTCCCGAACTGTTCCCCAACGCACACCTCTGCCACCTGACCCATCTCATTTCCTAACAGGAGGTCCAGCACCGCCCCTTCTCTAGTAGGCACCTCTATGTATTGCTGCAATAAACTATCCTGCACACATTTTACAAACTCCAACCCATCCAGCCCATTTACAGAATGTGTTTCCCAGTCGATGTGTGGAAATTGAAATCTCCCACAATCACTACCTTGTGCTTACTACTAATATCTGCAATCTCCTTACATATTTGCTCTTCCAATTCTCGCTCCCCATTTGGCAGTCTATAATACACCCCTATAAGTGTTGCTACCCCTTTCCCATTTCTCAGTTCCACCCAAATAGCCTCCCTAGACGAGCCCTCTAATCTATCCTGCCAAAGCACTGCTGTAATATCTTCCCTGATAAGCAATGCAACACCTCCACCTCTTGCCCCTCCAATTCTATCACACCTGAAGCAACGAAATCCTGGAATATTTAGTTTCCAATCACAGCCCTCCTGCAACCATGTTTCGCCACAACATCATACTTCCAGGTGTCAATCCAGGCTCTAAGTTCATCCACATTTCTTACAATGCTCCTAGCATTAAAATATACACATTTAAGGAACGCACCATCTCTTATTCTCTGTTTATTGTCTTTTTCTTCTCTCTCCCCTACATTTTGGGTCAGAGTGCTACCATTCTCTGCCTCCTGCCTTACACACTGACTGCTAGCTTTCCCAATTCGAGTCCCTCCCCCCAACCATACTAGTTTAAAGTCTCCCCAGTAGCCTTTGCAAATCTCCCCGCCAGGATATTGGTCCCCCTCGAGTTCAAGTGCAACCCGTCCTTTCTGTACAGGTCGCACCTATCCCAAAAGAGGTCCCAATGATCCAGAAACTTGAATCCATACCCACTGCACCAGTCCCTCATCCACGCATTTATTCTCCACCTCGCTCCATTCCTACTCTCACTGTCGCGTGGCACAGGCAGTAATCCTGAGATTTTTACCTTTGCAGTCATTTTCCTTAACTCTCTACCTAACTCCCTAAATTCTTCTTTCAGGACCTCTTCTCTTTTTTTACCTATGTCGTTGGTACCTATATGTACCACAACCTCAGGCTCCTCTCCCTCCCATTTCAGGATTTCTTGGACACGTTCAGACACATCCCTGACCCTGGCACCAGGGAGGCAAACTACCATCCGTGTCTCCTGTCTACGTCCACAGAATCGCCTATCCGACCCCCTGACTATAGAGTCCCCTATTACAATTGCCCTCCTCTTCTTTTCCTTACCCTTCTGAGCAACAGGACCGGTCTTTGTGCCAGAGGCCCGGCCGCTGTTGCTGCCCCCAGGTAGGCTGTCTCCCCCACCCTTACTCAAACATGAGTACTTATTTTCAAGGTGTACAGCCACCGTGGTACTCACCAGTCCCTGCCTCTGCCCATTGCCCTTCTTAACTGTGACCCAGTTTTCTGTCTCCCGTGGTCTTGGAGTGACCACCTCCCTGTAACTCCTTTCTATGACCTCCTCGCTCTCCCTGAGCAGACAGAGGTCATCGAGTTGCTGCTCCAGGTTCCTAACACGGTCCCTTAGGAGCCCCATCTCGACGCACCTGACGCAGATATGGACGTCTGGAGGGCACTCCGACTCCATGACCTCCCACATCTGGCATCCAGAACAGTAAACTGCCCTGGCCCTCAATCTCCCACTTATCCAAATACAATACAGCCTTACCCGGGATACAAGCCAATCAGCTGCTTCCTCTGGTCCTCTTCCACCAATCAGAGGCTTCCACCAGACTCCTTCTCTGGAAGTGAGATGGGACGTTGCAGATTTGGGTAACGCACAGCTCCAGGTAACTCCTCCTCGCACCAACAGCTCCCCGGGCCTTTGTAAACGCAAGCCCCGCGCTGTTTTTATACTCACAGCTCCAGGTATGTCCTCCTCTCACCAACGGCTCCCCGGGCCTCTATGTATTGCTGTAAAAAACTATCCTGCACACATTTTACAAAAACATTTTACTGATCTTGCTGGAGGCTCACCTGTCCCCCGACACACGCCCACTGGATTAAGGAGGTGCTTTACAATTTAAAGCTTGAAAAACTTAGGTTCTCTCTCGAAGGCTCTACCAAGACATTCCTAGATACATGGAACCCTTTCTTGGAACTTGTTAACTCTCTCAACTTGACCCCGGACTCGGAAGAGGACTGAGTGCTCTCCACCATTGTTCTGCTCTACTGCGGCTGCTCTCCTCTTACCCCCCCCCCACCCTCCCCACACTTATTTATTTAATGACTTACTTATTTACTGTTATTAGCGACCTTTTTTTAAAATTTTTATTTTAATTTTTTTAGTACTTTTTGTTTCGTTTTTCTTACCATATTTGTGTGGATGTGAGTGTTGTTTGTCCCCGTTTGGTTCCGACCTGATTCGGGTGGGTTGAAGGTGGGTAAGGGTCAGGGCTTTGAGGGTCGCTAACATACTGTTGCACAATTATGCCTTGACTGTCACTGTCTGTTATCATTGTATGTATGCAAATTGCTGTGAAATTCAAATAAAAAGATTTAAATCAATCATCTAGTAGACAGACAGTGCGGGGCAGGAGGTTGTTAGTTCATCACTACCGCAATAAGTCACCAATCTACACCGACTATCACAACACTGCTTCATAAAAACACTGCGTTTTTGCCGGGTTTTTGTTGTTTTGAAAATCTTTTTTATTTTTGATTACATTCATTATTTCGAATTACACTTTTTTCATAAAGGTCAACGCTTTTCTTTTTTTTCAAACGTAGACGATTTTTTCAATATTTATTATATTTGGATAATTCTTTTTAACAAGATTATTGCATAACTGTTTAAAAACGTCGCGTTTATTTGATCCGCTGATTTAGATTGAAATTGCTATTCTTTAATTTACATTGAACAATTAATTTTTACAAAAATGTTTATTTTTGAATTTTAAAATCCCCACTGCTTTCTCCTATCTATTTTATTTTTCAAACTTTGCTGTTATTTACTTTTCTGTTTATATTCCCGCTGCGACCTATCCTCAAAGCCGAATGCACCTATTGTCTATTGACCATCAGCGATGAAACTGCGAACGGATCGACCATCAGCACACAGACACACACACACAAACACATCGCAAAGGCGGGGGCCAGGGAATGTGGGGGAGCACTGTCTGAAATTCACACCCGTGATGAACAGGAAGGTAAAATATGTCTGGCACAGTTACGGTAAGTCCTTTAGAGAGCGCGGAAAGGGGGGGAAAGAGGGGGGGGGGGGGGAAGGGGAGAGAAGGGAAGGAGAAGGAGTGGAGACACTTTTTAGAAGCCAGACAACGTTTAATAAAGTTTAGCGGGCATTTAACATTACCGGTCGATTTACCTTCCTTTTATTTCTCAACGAGCTTTACCTTCGACCACCTTCGATTACCTACTATGGCATTACGACCTACTACGACCTACCTCGACAAAACCTACGAGTAAAAAAAATATTGATTTTTTCCCATGCGACCTTTTTTTACTCGAGGGCATTTTTCAGCTTGCTCAAAAAAAAGCTGCAACCTAGCTGAGGCCTCGAGTACGCAGGGACTGCTCTCGGGCATGGAGAGTTACAAAGACCTCATGTCAACCATGCTGCGAGTATGTCGAGGGCAAACTATTCTAAAGTTGCGAATTAGGTCCCCGCTGTGGGAACTAAACAACCTTTGAACTAAACGAGCTAAAAAACAGGTTGTGCACAAGAAGCCCAGCAGCAAACACGCCACTGACTACGTAATAAATCCCACCCACATAATTACCGACAGACTAAAATTTAACGGCAAATGGCCATAATTAATGACACACAGAATAAAGCCAAATGGCCACTACAGAAGGGTTGGGAAAATTGCAGATGGTGAATAGGTTGTGTATTGGGATAAGGAAAGGGAATAAGAAGTATTGAAAGAGGTTGGAGAATTCTATCTAAATGAGTACACCGCAGTACAAGAACAGACCCTTCGGCATATGCTGTCTGTGCCCAACATGATGCCAGGTTAAACTAATCTGCTCACGTGTAGTTTGCAGGATAATGTAGAACTAGTGTGAATGGGTGATCGATTGCAGGGAATAGGTTACAGCAACAGCTTGGGGACCATTGTGAGGGCAAGGCGAGGATCGCAGCCGGTCTCCCTCCGTGCAGTGTGCGGGTAGCTACGGCGCATGGCCTGACAGCAACCCTCTGATTGGAGCGCATCATCTCCGTCATGTGTTCTGCCTTTTAGCAGAGTGGGGTGGTGACACTCCAAGTGCAGCTATCAGTGGAGGAAAACAGACAACCCTTGATAATACCGTTATTTTTATTCATCACAGCTCCTCCAATTTCTTCGATGACGGAGCTCCTGGATAGGTGGGATGATTTGCAGCTGCTGGATTTGACAAATCATTGCCGCCAGAGGCTGGAAGAGGCGATTCAAGAGGCGGTTAAGAATGTAGTCTTCATTCTAGCATACGAGAGATATTTCAGTGAGCAAGGTAGGGAGAGGAATGGATGATTGGGTTACTACAGCCGATACTCAAATGTTTTCTTGCATAAATATTGTGGGCCGAAGGGTTCATTCTTGTGATGTACTGCTTGTAATGAGTCGAGTCGTACGCATGTCAAGTTACAACACATGTTTATTAAAGTCCACTCACAGCATTCATCTGCATGGTGTTACAGTAACTAGCAACTACTCACACTAATTACCAATAAACATAATATGACATAGTGTCCAAGCAAAGATACTATAAACATAGTAAACACAAATTGTTCCCCCGCAACGCTGATTACACTGCAAGAGGCATAACTGAAGTCGGGTCGGGTTCACTGAAATGGCGGAAGTTACGCTCAGTTGCGTACTACACGTCAGTCCATTGGATTTTGCAGGAGTGGTCCATCTTGCTCCGTTCTAATATCTTTGCTAGTTACTTAAGCAGACTTCTGATAATATAAATGCATAGTAGGCGGAGCTTCTACTAACAAGCACTACAATTGGTTAGTAAGAAGTAACCAATCTACACTTCTCTCTATAATTACAGCGCAGTCACAAAGAATATCCCGTACAGTGGTGGTGAGTTTCTCAAACATGCCATTATATTCAGGACATGGTGTAATACACTGACACAACCCAAAGCGTTTCAATGATTCACATCGCTAGCAATAGTTATATGCGCATTTTACATTTTTGGCATAATTAATAGGTGATCAACTTCCCTTTGCAGTCTTACATCCTTGCTTTCCACGAGGTAGACAAAAATGCTGGAGAAACTCAGCGGGTGAGGCAGCATCTATGGAGCGAACGAAATGGGTGACGTTTCGGGTCGAGACCTTTCATCCGATTGATGTGAGGGTGGGGGGGAGGGGGGCGGAAAGAAAAAAGGAAGAGGCGGAGAATCAGAGGCTGAGGGAGAGCTGGGAAGGGGAGGAGAAAGCAGGGACAACTGAAATTGGAGAATTCAATGTTCATACCGCTGGGGTGTAAACTGCCCAAGTGAAATATGAGGTGCTGCTCCTCCAATTTACGGTGGGCCTCACTCGGTCCATGGAGGAGGCCCAGGACAGAAAGGTCGGATTGGGAATGGGGAGGAGAGTTGAAGTGCTGAGCCACCGAGAGATCAGGTTGGTTATTGCAGACCGAGCGGAGGAGTTCGGCGAAACGATCACCAAGCCTGCGCTTGGTCTCACTGATATAGAGCGGCTGACATCTAGAGCAGCGGATGTAATCGATGAGGTTGGAGGAGGTGCAAGTGAACCTCTATTGCACCTGGAACGACTGCTTGGGACCTTGAATGGACTGGAGGGGGGAGACAAAGCGACAAATGTAGCATTTCCTGCAGTTGAAAGGGAAAGAGGCAGGGGGGGGGGTGGTTTGGGTGGGATGGAACGAGTTGACCAAGGAGTTACGGAGGGAATGGTCTCTGCGGAAAGCCGAAAGGAGATGGCAAGATGTGGCCAGTGGTGGGATCATGTTGGAGGTGGCGAAAATGTCGGAGGATTATCTGTTGTATGTGACCGCTGGTAGGGTGGAAGGTGAGGACACGGGGGACTCTGCTCTTGTTACAAGTGGGGGGATGGGGAGTGAGAGCAGAGTTACGACATGTAGAAGAGACTTTGGTGAGAGCCTCATCTGTAGTAGAAGAGGGGAACCCCGTTCCCTGATGAATGAGGACATCTCCGATGCCCTGGTCTGGAATTCAGAGTCATTTTTAATCTTCTCTGCCAAATGGATACAGTTGTCACCATTAAGCCACAGCAACAGCTGATGATAGTCACATCCGGGATCCTGCAGGTCTTGCTGCAATTCCCCCACCCCCCACTGGAGGGCAGCACTGGCTATCCGGCATCAGCAGCAGTGCCGTGTACCCGGGTCACGTGACAGCAGGCAGGGTCGCCTTTGACTTCACAGCCCGGCTGGCCCGGGAAGCGCCGGGGAGGGCAGCCGTTTAAAGGGGAGGGTCGCTGTTTAATGGGGAGGGCGGGGAATCGGCCAACAATATTCCGGTCCCCAGGGCGGTGACGTTTACACCAGAGATGTTCACACATCCACACTCAGTCTGGGTCTGGGTTCTTGCAGCGACCTCAGTTCCTTCTTCCCGGTCGGACTGAACTGATTCTCTCCCAGCCTGAAACAAGTCGAGGAATAAAGAGGAAATAAACAGATGAAACAACAGTGTCAATAACAGGGACTGGGATTAATATTTCAACAACACTTACAGAACAAAATCACAGGAGAAAGAAGCCCGCGGATCTCCTGATATTTTATCACATTAAACATTAACACAAACACTCACTTGATCTGCTCCAGATTCGGGTGATTCAGGATGAGGCAGCGGAGAGCGGGGACACATCGGTCTGTGAGGGAGTTGAGTGCCAGTTTCAGCTCCGTCAGTGAGTGGTTTGTATGGAGAGCGGAGACGAGACCCTCGGCTCCATAATCTGTGAGACCGACACGTTGCAGCCTGGAGATGAAGGAGAGTGAGGGTGAGGGACACAGAGAGACAGGAGACAGTGCAAATCCCCAGTGTTTATCAGTGACACAATTACTGATAACATTAATGTTCAGTGTCAGACAACCAGTGACTGTAAACATAATCTCTCACGGTCTGGGACTTACCACAGTGTCTGTATTTTACAGTCCGGGTTCCTCAGAGCCGCAGATACCAGTTTCACTCCGGAATCTCCCAGGTCGTTGTCTCCCAGTCTAAACATAGACAGAGTATGAAACAAACTGATGCCAACCCCAGGGCTGAGATAGATAACTTCTCACAAACAGATATTTCTGGAAACACCTCAGCACATCTATATTACTAAAAGTCTGATCTTGACCGCTTTTGGCCCAGTGTGGCGCGATTTCCAAGAGAACGCCACGACCTAAGGCCGTCATTTTTGGCCACCTCGCTCAGAGCCTCCCTCCGCCTTCCGAGACCAAAGGATTTTTCCCATCGATGAAAAATGAGAGATATTCATGTTTTTACAAAATTCCCCATTCTCCCTGCTGGCGGCACGTGGGAGGAATTATAAAACCCAGAAATGTCGTGCCTCACTCAGTCTCTGCCAGACCCAGGAAGCGAGAGGGTCACGGCACTCTGAGATGCGAATAACACTGAACGCACGTCTACTCCACGGTGAGTCCCCTCGATGCGGCTATAAAGTGGCTGCTGCCCAATTGTTTGCCTCGCCTTTTAAAAAAAAAAAGTTTGTGTTCACGAAATGAATTTTGGTTGTCAGGTGGCTGCTTGCTGCCAAATTGTTTGCCTCGCCTTTTATTACAAGAAAGTGTGTGTTCACAAAACGAATTTTGTTGACAGGTGGCTGCTTGCTGCCCAATTGATTGCCTCGCCTTTTTTTTAAAGTTTGTGTTCACACAATGAATTTTGGTTGTCAGGTGGCTGCTTACTCCCCAATAGTTTGCCTTGGCTGGCTTTTAAAATCGTTGCAACAGTTGGCTGCCAGCCCAAGAATCCATTCGGCCCACAATGTCTATACTAGCCCTCTGGAAACCAGTACCTTCGGCCCACAACAACCAACACTAGCGCAACAGAAAGCCCCCCCCCCCCCCCCACTGGCGAGCAATATTGGAATTGATGGAGAGGTGGAATATTGCGTTGGTGACCAGCCCTCCCATGTGATGCTGGGACCCAACGGGTCCCACTTAGTCTAGTTATTGAGTTATAGTCTAGTTAGTCTGTGGTTGTGGTGTTTGGTGACTTTCACCGTTTATTCACATTCCCCGATGACCGGGAAATGTTACCCGTGCAGAGAACGGCAGCAGGCAACACGCGCAACCCGGGGGAAGTGGTCGATCACCGGTGACCCGGAGGGGGAAGGGGTCGACCACCGGCAACCCGGGGGAGGGTGGGTAAAATAGGAGGGGTGCGCCCCGTGCACAGTGACGGCCGCTCGGCCCCCTAGAAGGGGTGCTGGACGGAATAACAAAATAGCGAAACAATTTTACAGTTCAGTGGTAGCGTCAAATGGACAGTTACCTCAAGTTCTGACACTTGTGCAGAGCCGGTCCCAGCCGCTGGAGACCTTCACACTGAATGCGGCATCTCCACAGATCGACGTGTTTGATTGTATCACAGAACCCGATGACATGAGACAGGACCGCACAGTCAATCGGGGTCAGTCCCAGTCCACTGAATGAAAGTGTTTCCACAGATCCCAATGTCTGCTTAGCCAGTGCAGGATTCTGAGACTCAAACAGGTAGTGCAGGGTGTTCAGGAAGCTCCGTTTACCAGCTTCACTCTCTGTGTTTCCAGCCCGGCGTTTAACCTCCTCCTTCACCCAGTCAATCACTCGGCAGATTGTTTCACGAGGGAATTTACCCAGAAACTCCTCCAGGATCCAAGCTGACCGTGGGGAGGAGAGACCAGCGACAAAACGGAGAAATACTTCAAATCGCCCGTCTGTCATGCTATGGGCTTCAAAGGGGAGTGTCTTGATATCCCCGGAATGTGGAGTCATGAATTGTGCAAGTGCGGCTACAAACTCTTGGATGGTGAGGTGCGGGAAGGTGTACACCACGCTCCGGGCTGAACCCTCTCTCTCCAAAAGTTCCATCAGGAACCCGGACAGGAACTGGGATGGCTGCAGATTGTATGTGGTTAAATCTTCATCTGTGAACACAATGTTCTTCTCAGCCACTCCAGTGAAGGCCATCTGACCAAGCCTCAGTAACACGTCACGGGGGCTCTCAATCTCACGGCCGTGGTTTTTCAGGATGTTGTAAATATAATAGCAATATAGTTGGGTGATGGTCTTGGGAACTCGCTGCGGGTCCCGGTGTGTTTGTGTGAAGAAGGGGCCCAGTGCCAGGCCGAGGATCCAGCAGTAGGAGGGGTTGTAGCTCATGGTGTACAGGATCTCGTTCTCCTTCACGTGTTTGAAAACAGCTGCTGCCACCGACTGATCTTCAAAATACCTGGTGAAATATTCCTTCCGTTCCTCACCATCAAATCCCAGGATTTCAGCCCAGACACTGATCTTCGCCTGTTCCAATAAATGTAACGCAGTGGGGCGGGTGGTCACTAGCACTGAACACCCTGGGAGCAGCTTGTGCTGGATTAAACTGTACACAATGTCAGACACTTCACACCACCACTCGGGATCTGGACACTGGTGCTTAAGTTCTGTGTCTCTCCGACTGTCAGCAAAATCGATTCTACCCTTGAATTCATCCAAACCATCGAATATAAACAGCAATCCCTTTGGGTTCTTCCAGACCTCTCCCAGGATATTCCCAAAGTAAGGATACTGATCCAGAATCAGTTCCCTCAGGTTTACTCTGCCCTTAATCGTGTTTAAATCCCGGAATTTGAAACTGAAGACAAACTGAAATTGTTGGTATATTTTTCCCGTGGCCCAGTCATGAACAATTTTTTGCACCATTGTTGTTTTTCCGATCCCCGGGACTCCGGCCACGGCAGACGAACTCCCAGATTTGGATTTGCTCTGGAATAACTGATCAGTTCGGATTTTTTCAAACTCTCCCCCGAGATGTTCCTCTCTCCACTCTTCATGGTCTATGCCTCTTGCCAACAGCTCATGTTCCACCAGTGTCCGATCTCGAACAGTGGAGATGATTGTGAGCTCAGCGTTTCGATCAAGCAGCTGGAAAACCTTAACCTTCTCCTTCATCAGGATGGTGTTCACGCTCAGTGTTTCAGTCTGTGCCTTCAGTGTCTCCATGTGCTTCTGCTGAACATCTTTTATTACGTGAGATAAACAAGAGGTCCTGAAATTAGATTCATCTTGCAAAGAAAAACGTATTCACGGATTCTAATATTACGGTCATTAGTTGACTGTTATTGATTATATGTTATCTGATTGTTATTGTTACATATTGGTCAACTAAGCAGAACAAAATTGGAAAAATTATATACTTGGAAAGGTTTAGAAGAATATTGGGTAATCGCGGCTGGTCGGGAGAGCTTAAATGGGGGCATTTAGGTCGGGTTGGACAAATTAGATAGAAGATCCTGTTTCCGTGCTGTGTGATAGTATAAATCTATCGCTACAACTCTAAATTCAAGAGCATGCAACGCGGGAATGAAAGAGTTTCCTGGAAAGCAGGTCCGGTGTGCCGTCATTCATTAGATACTGAACTTCCAATGTTTAACACTATCAATGACCTGTCTATCCATAATCACAGAGGACTGGAGAATACCCAGGGTTGTTCCTTTGTTTAAGGAATGAAGTAGAGATAAACCAGGAAATGATAGGCTGGTGAACAACATGTGGTTGGGAAGCCAGTGGAGAGGGTTCGTTGGAATATGATTTGCTCGCACATGGAATAGAATATGACTATTAGGGAAAGTCAGCGTGACTCTGTACACGATAGGTCATGTCATATGAACAACTGTGTTTTTGAGGAGGTAATGTTTGATGATCGATGAGACGGGCAGTGGATGTTTTTTACATGGACTTTTGACAAGCATTTAATATACCCCATCATTGTAGGCTGATCTAGAAGACTAAGATTCATTAGATTCACGGTGAATTGTTCGGTTGTATTCAGAACTGTTTTACTGATGCAGGACAGATGGATGTGTTGGAAGGGAGTTATTCTGGCTGGATGTCTGTGACTGATGGAGTCAGCAGTGATCTGTGCTCGGAACTTTGCTGTTTATGATATATGAAAATGACTTGGCCGTAAGTATAGATAGGCTGCTTCGTAAATTTCCCGACACAACCAAAATTGATGGAGTTGCGGAACATGTTATAGGAAATGTGTTATCAAGCAGGAAAGGGTATGGAGAACAATTACGAGGATGTTGCCGGGACTTTAGCGTCTGAGCTATAGGGAGAGTTTGAGTAGGCCAAGACTATTCCTTGAGCGCAGGAGGAGGAGGAGTGATCTTATAGATGTGTATACAACCAAGAGAGGAATAGATCAGGGTGCTGACATGGATAGAAAATTGGTTGGCAGAGAGGAAACAAAGTGTAGGGATTAACGGGTCCCTTTCAGAATGTCAGGCATTGACTCGTGGGGTACCGCAAGGCTCGGTGTTGGGACCGCAGCTGTTTACAATATACATAATGATTTAGATAAAAGGAATTTCAAGTAACATTAGCACATTTGCAGATGACACAAAGCTGGGTGGCAGTGTGAACTGTGAGGAGGATACTATGAGAATGTACAGATTGGGTGAGTGGGCAGATGCAAGGCAGATATAGTTTAATGTGCATAAATGTGAGGTTATCCACTTTGGTAGCAAAACAGGAAGGCAGATTATTATCTAAATGGTGTCAAGTTGGGAAAAGGGGAAGTACAACGGGATCTGGGGGTCTTTATTCACCAGTCAATGAAAGTAACCATACAGGTACAGCAGGCAGTGAAGAAAGCGAATGGCATGTTAGCCTTCATAATAAGAGGAGTTGAGTATAGGAGCAAAGAGGTCCTTCCATTGGTGTATAGGGCCCTAGTGAGACCACACCTAGAGTATTGTGTGCAGGTTTGGTCTCCAAATTTGAGGAAGGACATTCTTGCCATCGAGGGAGTGCAGCGTAGGTTCACAAGGTTAATTCCTGGGATGACGGGACTGTCGTATGCTGAGAGAATGGATTGGCTGGGCTTGTATACTCTGGAATTTAGAAGGATGAGAGGTGATCTTATTGAAACATATAAGATTATTCAGGGTTTGGGCACGCAAGAGCCAGGAAACATGTTCCCGATGTTGAGGGAGTCCAGAACCAGGTGCCACATTAATCTTATAAGAATAAGGGGTAAGCCATTTAGAACGGAGATGAGGAAGCATTTTTTCACACAGAGTTGTGAATGTGGAATTGTTTGCCTCAGAGGGTGATGCAGGCCAGTTCTCTGGATGCTTTCAAGAGATAGCTAGATAGGACTCTTAAAGATAGCGGAGTCAGGGAATATGGGGGGGAAGGCAGGAACGGGATACTGATTGTGGATGATCAGCCATGATCATAGTGAATTGCGGTGTTGGCTCGAAGGGCCAAATGGCCTACTCCTGCACCTATTGTCTACTGACAATGCTCTGAGCAGTGTTGATCCTTGTGGTGCAAATCCATAACCCCTGAAAGTGCTGACAAAGTTGATAGTGGTGAAGAAAGAATATGGTATACATTTGCCCACGGGACATTCAGTATGAGAATCACAAATTCACACTGCAGATTTACAGAAAACTAGGATAGTACTGGAGGAACTCATCAGGTCAGGCAGCATCCCTGGAGAATAAGGATATGAGATATGTCATGTCAGGAACCTCTTCAGGCTGTTTAAAGTGAGGGTGGTAGGAGAAAGCTGGGAGACCTGGAAGACCAGATGCCTCACAGTGCCAGAGACCCAGGTTTGATCCTGACCTTGGGTGCTGTTTCTGTGGAGTTTGCAGCTTCTACCTGTAACCGTGAGGGTTTTTCCCCCCCAGAGTCCTTCACTTTCCTCTCACACCGCAAAGACGTAGGTTAATTGGACCTCTTCAAATTGTCCCTAGGCTGCAAGTTGATATAAACATGGGATACAATAGGACTAGCGTGGAAGGGTGATCGATGGATGGCGTGTACGCAGCGGGCAGAATGTCATGTTTCCATGCTGTATCCCTGAACTAAACTGAACAAAGCATGCAATTGAATACCTTTCAGATGAGCAGGTAGTTCCCAGGAAGCCTTCCTGGCTTTGAACGATTCAATCAGATCAGAACCTGTTGGAATCAGTTCGTGAAATGAGTCCGAGTTGCATTTTGACGAAAAGGTCAAATTCTATATAGAAAAATGTCCTGTACCTTCTTCCCCCATTGCTTTCAGCAACTCGTCCAGTTTGGGGAGCAGGTGGTGCATTTTCACGAAACATTTCCATATCAGTTTACGGACCCGCGGCTCTTTCTCAGTCACCAGGTTGACGAGAAGTCTAGAACCGGCTGCACGGCTTCCTCTCTTTGTGCGTTTGATGACTTGCTGTGAAGAGCGTAGAGACAATGAGTTATATAGCTGTACTGAACGGAAACGGAACCCTCGGCTAACCTAGTCGATGGATTTACTGGAGTCACAGTGCCTTAAGTGGTAGAGTGATAGAGCAATGTACCACAGGTAGACAGGCCATTCAGCCCATATTGTCCATGCCAACCAAGTGGCAATTGTAAGCTAGGGATATTTGCCTGCATTTGGCCTACAGCCCCGTAAGCCCCTCCTATCCACTCATCTGGCTGAATGTACTTTGAAATCCCTAATGTTATCCGCTTTTCCAGCTTCCTCTGGCATTGTGTTTCAGATATGGACTGCTCTCCAGGTAAACCTGTTGTCCCCAGATGCTAAATGTCTCCCATCTCTCCTCAAGCCTGCACCCTCCAGTTTGTGGACCCTTTATCCTGGAAAACAAGACTGTGTTCTCTTTATCCCAGCATCTCTTTATCTTGCACACCTCAGTAAAGTCACCCCTCATTCACTTGCACACCAAAGAAAAAAATATCCCAGCCTACCTAACCTCTCCATATAACTCAAGAAGTAGGCCTGGGCATGCTGGTTAATCAAGCCTGTATCATTTCCAACTGAACAACAAGATTAATAAGGAAGATATTGTGAAGGAGCGGGACAGAGTCACATCAAATATGAAAGCAAGGAATTGCTCAGGGATGGACTTCCCAGACATATGGAGCAGTGAATGTAGAGGCCGGCTGGGTCTTCGTAACTGAGAGCATTACAGTCTCACAACAGTATTGGGAATTAGAGATTGTCGACAATTTCCTGGAGTATCAATGGGATCAAATTCTTCAGTCTCACACTGTTCAAAATGACCTCTCAAGCCACTGCGAAGCACAATGCGGGCGTGTGATGAATGGAGAATAGGACGTTCTGCACCATCCGACTTCATCAATTAAAAGTGGGGGAAGGAACTGCAGATGCTGGTTGATGCCGAAGATAGTCACAACATGCTGGAGCATCTCAGCGGGTCAGGCAGCATCTCTGGAGAAACGGCACAGGGACAGATGTTTTCCTCTCCCCTGACTATCAATCTGAAGAAGGATCTCAACCCGAAACTTCACCTAATTCATTCCTCCAGAGGTATCCTGCCTGACCCGCTAAGTTGCTCCAGCGTTTTGCGTCTTTCATCGATTAACACATGCGCATACCTCACTACTGCAATGTACTGTAAGAGAAAATGCATTCTCTTTAATCAAATAAAACAAAGCGCTAGAAGGTGGTCACGATGACGCAGCGGTAGAGTTGCTGCCTTACAGTGAATGCAGCACCAGGGACCCGGGTCCGATCTCATTACGGGTTCTGGCTGTACGGAGTTTGTACGTTCTCCCTGTGTCCTGCGTGGGTTTACTCCGAGATCTGTCAATGAACCTGGTATGCTACAATGCTAAGAACAATATTCTACACTGTGAGTAACCCCCCCCCCCCCCCCCCCCCACTCTATGTATTGCACTTGCGTTTGTCAATTATATTTGTATACCAGACTAAGTGGGACCCATTGGGTCCCATGTTCACATGGGAGGGCTGGTCCCCCAACGCAACATTCCACCTCTCCACCAATTCCAATGTTGATGGCCAGTGGGAGGGGGCCTTTCTGGAGCGCTAGTATGGGTGTTGTGGGCCAAAGGGACTGGTTTGCAGAGGGCTAGTTTGGACATTGTGGGCCGAATGGATTCTTGGGCTGGCAGCTCAGTCACTCAGGCCTGGTGGGCTGGCAGTTCAAGTCACTCAGGCTTGGTGGGCTGGCAGCTCGGAAACTGCCAGAAATTCTGCCCAAAACAGAGGACTCTGTGAGAGAAGGGGGAGAGGTGGAGAATCAATTTTAGACATTTTTCATCTATTTCTGCAGATCACAGCAATGAGGGAGGAAAGTGTATCCTGGCCTGGATCTCACAGGGAGCCAATGAAGGGAGGGAGAAAAATACTGGGGTGAGGGTTAATACTTGAGGGGGACTACTCACTGATGGGCCGAAGGGACTTCTCCTGGGCTAGTACAGGCCTGAAGGAACTGTTTAATAAAAACAATGTGAGTGAAATCTTAGTGAAAGGCACTTTTTCTGAACATTTCCTGGCAGGCACGGGCCTTTTGGGCAAAAGGGGTGGTTTCTCGGCTAACAGGGGCCTTGTGGGCCGATATGAGTGGTTTCAGACAGGCCAAACAACTCATCTCATTTGCATTTCATTTCCATTGCCATTTCAGTTTCAAGCTATTATCCAGCTATTATCAAACAACTGTACCGTCCTCTCACCAGTTCGAGTCTTTCTAGCACCTTTCCAGACATTCTAGCAACCTCATTGGAGAACTTGAACTATCTTTAATTGGAATATATGGGTCTTTAGAGAAACAGAAAATAGGTGCAGGAGTAGGCCATTCGGCCCTTCGAGCCTGCACCGCCATTCAATATGATCATGGCTGATCATCCAACTCAGTATCCTGTACCTGCCTTCTCTCCATACCCCTTTAGCCACAAGGGCCACATCTAACTCCCTCTTAAATATAGCCAATGAACTGGCCTCAACTACCTTCTGTAGCAGAGAATTCCAGAGATTCACCATTCTCTGTGTGAAAATTGTTTTTCTCATCTCGGTCCTAAAAGATTTCCCCCTTATCCTTAAACTGTGGCCCCTTGTTCTGGACTTCCCCAACATCGGGAACAATCGTCCTGCATCTAGCCTGTCCAACCCCTTAAGAATTTTTAACGTTTCTGTAAGATCCCCCTCAATCTTCTAATTTCTAGCGAGTACAAGCCGAGTCTATCCAGTCTTTCTTCATATGAAAGTCCTGACATCCCAGGAATCAGTCTGGTGAACCTTCTCTGTACTCCCTCTATGGCAAGAATGTCTTTCCTCAGATTAGGAGACCAAAACTGTATGCAATACTCCAGGTGTGGTCTCACCAAGACCCTGTACAACTGCAGTAGAACCTCCCTGCTTCTATACTCAATTTTGCAATAATTCTTGTAACCTTGATCATTGGACCTCTACACTGTGGACAACTTGATTGTAATCGTGAATAATCTTTTTGTTGTTCGAGTAGCACAAAACAAAAAGATTTTCACTCTACCCCAGTACACGTGACAACAACAAACTAAACTAAACTAAGATCCCGTCACTTGCATTTTACAGGGCTCATTATCAAATGCCATTCGAAGATCCTGTGAACGCCACAGCTTCCCCACAATCTACTCTGAAGAAGGGTCCAAACCGGAAATGTAGTCTGTCTGTTTCCTTCCACAGAATTTGCCAGGGCTGCTGGGTTCATCCAGCACTTTGTTTTTTTGCTTAAGATTGCTGCAAATGCAGTTCCCTCTGTGTACCCTGTGGGTTAAACCTTTAACCAACTCAAATACATTTGTCAGACCTGATTTGCCTTCATTAAAGCATGTTGCCATGGTCTGATTACTTACTGCTTTCTCAAATAATAATTATTTTTTTGATTATTTTGCCTATCATCTTGCTAACAATAGATCTTAAACGAAATGGCCCAGTGGTTGATGTAAGACATTCTGAAATTCATAAGAGTAAGTTAGTAACATGTTTAACCGAAGAGTTTACATACTAAGGAAGCATGTTGGGGAAAAATGTCAACATATAGAAGGTAAATTACACTGGGTGATACTGGGAAAGGCAATTATTGATTCAGAAAGTGTTTACATTGTAAAGCATAGCTGACCAGAGTAACGATAAATATAGGAGTTTGTAAACCAGGCTGAGGTTAATAAGACTCAACAGGAAATAACAGAAGGGCTTTAATTGTATCCATTGAGCAGAGATTAAAAATGACTCTGGGGAAAAACAAGGATGTAAGACTGCAAAGCGAAGTTGATCATCTATTATTTATCCCAAAAATGTAAAATGCGCATAGAACTATTGTGTCGCGAGTGTTTTGAAAATTTGCTAGCGATGTGAATCATTGAAACACTTTGGGTTGTGTCAGTGTATTGCACCACATCCTGAATATAACGACGTGTTTGAGAAACTCACCACCACTGTACGGGATATTTTTTGTGACTGCGCCGAACTGAGCTGTAATTATAGAGAGCAGTACAGCACAAGAATGGACCCTTCGGCCCACAATATTTGTGCATGAAAACATTTGAGTATCAGCTGAAGTAACCCACTCATCCATTCATCTCCCTACCTTGTAATCTTGCTCACTGAAATATCTCTCGTATGCTAGAACGAAGACGACATTCTCCAATGCATCTTGAATCGCCTCTTCCAGCCTCTGGCGATAATGATTTGTCAAATCGAGCAGCTGCCAATCATCCCACCATTCCAGGAGCTCCGTCATCGAAGACATTGGAGGAGCTGTGATGAATAAAAAATAATGGAATTATCAAGGGTTGTCTGTTTTCCTCCACCGGTAGCTGCACTTGGAGTGTCTCCACCCCACTCTGCTAAAAGGCAGACCACATGACGTAGATGAGGCGCTCCGATCAGCAGGTTGCTGTCAGGCCACGCGCCGCTGTCTACCAGCACATTGCACGGAGGGAGACCTCGATCCTCGGCTTGCCCTGACAATGGTCCCCAGGCTGTTGCTGTAACTTATTCCCTGCGGCATCTAAACAATGCGCTAACTCACAACAATTGTCCCTCCCACTGTTCAATCCCACGGGTGCATTCTCTTCTTGATTCTGGATGGACACAATGTAGACATCTTTTGACAGAATACACCGTTGCAACATTAAACTCGACTTATTCTTACATTTTAGCTTTATCTTTAGCATTCAGAGTTCAGAGGCACAGTATGCAAACAGGCCCTTCGGCCCAGCGAGTCCATGCCAATCATCAATCGATCACCCGCTCACACTAGTTTTATGTTATCTGGCGTTTTGCATATTAGGGACACATTTACAGAGGGCAATTGACGTTTATGCCAGCATGCCATAGGGATGTGGGAGGAAACACACGCCGTCATAAGAAAAACATGCAAACGCCACACAAACAGTGGCCGTGGTTAGAATTGAACCAGAGTCACCGGCACCGTGAGGCAGCGGTTCTACCAGCTGCATTACTGTGCTGACACTTATTATTGTCACATGTTCTAAAGAAAAGTGAAAATATTTTGTTTGTATGCTATCTAATCAAATCAGGTAAACTATCTATATTACTAAAACTCTGTTCTTGACCGATTTTGGCGATCTGTGCTGCGATTTCCGAGAGAACGCCACCACCTACGGCCGTCATTTTTGGCCACTTCGCTCAGAGCCCCCCTCCGCCGCATGTGTGCCGAGGAATTTTCCCGTCGATGAAATATGACAGAGATATTAATGTTTTTACAACATTCCCCATTCTCTCTGCTGCCCCCGCTGGCTGCACGGGAGGGAGGGACTATAAAACCCGGAAGTGTCCTGCTTCAATCACTTTCTTCCGGACCACGAAGTGAAAGGGTCACGGCTCTCTGAGCTGCAGCTCTACTCCAAGGTGAGTCCCCTCCATATGCTTTTTCAGCCAATTGATATGTATGTTGTTCACCATTCACCATGGTCTGAAGTTTCTTGGCATTTTGTTGGAAAGAGTTTGCAAATTTGTCTATCTATATTGTCTTTGAAATGTGTATTGAACATGAAATGCATTTGTAAATTTGTTTATCTATATTGTCTTTGAAATGTGTATTGAACATGAAATGCATTTGTAAATTTGTCTATCTATATTGTCTTTGAAATGTGTATTGAACATGAAATGCATTTGTAAATTTGTCTATCTATATTGTCTTTGAAATGTGTATTGAACATGAAATGCATTTGTAAATTTGTCTATCTATATTGTCTTTGAAATGTGTATTGAAAATAAAAAGCATTTGTTATTGTTATAAAGCGTTTGCAAATTTGTTTCTCTTGGGTTTTAAAATGGTTGCAACCGTTTTCAGGTAACTAAAGCATGATGTCTGTGTTGTCTTTGACATGTGCGTGAATATATGTGTGTGCGTGGATATATGTGTGCGTGGATATATATGAATGTGTGTGTCTATATGTGTGTGTGTGAATATATATATATGTGTGTGTGTGTGTGATTGAGTCCGTGTGTGCGTGTGTGTGTGTGTGTGTGAGTGAGTTAGTGAGTCCGTGTGTGTGTGTATGAGTCTGTGTGTGTGGGTCTTTATGTGAATGTGTGTGTCATTGAGTTTGTGTGTGCGTGAATGAGTCTGTGTGTGTAAATATGTGTATGAGAATGTGTGCGTGTGAATACGTGTGTATATCTGTGTGTGTGTGTGTGTGTGAGAATATGTGTGCGTGTGTGTGTGAATATGGGCATGTGTGTGTGTGTGTGAATATATGTGTGTGTACGTGTGCATGATTATATATGTGTGTGTGTGAATATGAGTGTGTGAGTGTGTGTGCGTGCATGTGAATATAAATGCGTGTGAAATAATATAGTATTTCGTAGTTCAGAGCTTATTTGTTATGTTTAATAGCGTGATGGCTGTCAGGTAGAAGCTGTTCCTCAATGTAGATGTTACTGTTTTCAGTTTACAAAAGTCGAACGTGACTCCAGAAGTCGGGCATCAGTCAATCCACAAGCTGTGAGTCAGTCCAAAGGCCATGAGTTAATCCCAAGGCAGTGAGTGAGTCCAGGTCATGAGTAAATCGCTCACTGCCCCCCCTCCTCCACTGACATCCCCCACCTCAAGACGCTGCTCTCTGCCATGCTATAGGACGCACCCCCTACTGAAGCCGTCCACATCCCCTGCATGAGGACACCCCACCCCCTTCTCATCAGTTCACGACAACCCCCGCCTGAAGCTGCCCTTGGCTGCACGACATTTACCGCCCATAGGGCAGCGTCTTGAGGAGGGGGATGAGTCTGTGTATGTGTGTGTAATTGAGTCTGTTTGAGTGTGTGAATGAGTGAGACCGTGTGTTTGTGTGTGTGTGTGTGAGTCTATGTGTGTGTGGGTCTTTGTGTGAATGTGTGTGTCATTGAGTTTGTGTGTGCGTGAATGAGTCTGTGTGTGTGTGTGAATATGTGCGTGTGTATATGTGTGTGTGTGTGAATATGTGTGTGTACGTGTGTGTGTGTCTGAGTGAATATGTGTGTGTGAGTGAATATGTGTGTGTATGAATATATGTGTGTGTGTGTGCATATGTGTGTGAGTGCATGTGAATATATATGCGTGTGTGAAATAATATAGTATTTCGTAGTTCAGAGCTTATTTGTTATGTTTAATAGCGTGATGGCTGTCAGGAAGAAGCTGTTCCTCAATGTAGATGTTACCGTTTTCAGTTTACAAAAGTCGGACATGACTCCAGAAGTCGGGCATCAGTCAGTCCACAAGCCGTGAGAGTCAGTCAGTCTAAAGGGCATGAGTTAATCCCAAGGCAGTGAGTGAGTCCACAGGTCATGAGTAAATCGCTCACTGCCCCTTCTCCTCCACTGACATCCCCCACCTCAATATTGGAATTGGTGGAGAGGTGGAATATTGTGTAGGGTGTCCAGCCCTCCCGTGTGATGCTGGGACCCAACGGGTCCCACTTAGTCTAGTATATTACTAAAAGTCTGATCTTGACCGCTTTTGGCTCACTGTGCTGTGATTTCCGAGAGAACGCCACCACCTACGGCCGTCATTTTTGGCCACCTCGCTCAGAGCCCCCTCCGCCTTCCTGGACCAGAGGGTTTTTCCCATCAATGAAAAATCAGAGAGATATTAATGTTTTTTTTTAATTTGCCATTCTCTCTGCTGCCCCTGCTGGAGGGAGGGACTATAAAACCAGGAAGTGGTGTGCCTCACTCAGTCTCTGCAAGATGGAGGAAGCCAGAGGGTCACGTCTCTCTGAGCTCTGAATTTGAAGTAAAAAATGCACTGCAGATGGTTGTTTGGGTTGATGTAAAAATGCACTGCAAATGGTTGTTTGGGTTGAAGTAAAATTGCACTGCAAATGGTTGTTTGGGTTGAAGTAAAAATGCACTGCAAATGGTTGTTTGGGTTGAAGTAAAAATGCGCTGCAAATGGTTGTTTGGGTTGAAGTGAAAAGCCACTGCAAAGGGTTGTTTGGGGGGATTTTGGGTTGAAGTGAAAAGGCACTGCAAAGGGTTGTTGGGGCGGGTTTTGGGTTGAAGTGAAAAGGTACTGCAAAGGGTTGTTTGGAGAGGGGGGGTTTGGGTTGAAGTGAAAAGGCACTGCAAAGGCTTGTTTGGGGGTTTTTTGGGTTGAAGTGAAAAGGCACTGCAAAGGGCTCTTTGGGCGGGTTTTGGGTTGAAGTGAAAAGGCACCGCAAAGTTAAGAAGGTTCAATGGTTGGGTATTAATGGTGGAGTAGCAAGATGGATTCAACAGTGGCTGAATGGGAGATGCCAGAGAGTAATGGTGGATGGTTGTTTGTCAGGTTGGAGGCCAGTGACGAGTGGGGTGCCACAGGGATCTGTGTTGGGTCCACTGTTGTTTGTCATGTACATCAATGATCTGGACGATGGTGTGGTAAATTGGATTAGTAAGTATGCAGATGATACTAAGATAGGTGGGGTTGCGGGTAATGAAGAAGAGTTTCAAAGTCTACAGAGAGGTTTATGCCAGTTGGAAGAGTGGGCTGAAAGATGGCAGATGGAGTTTAATGCTGATAAGTGTGAGGTGCTACATCTTGGCAGGACAAATCAAAATAGGACGTACATGGTAAATGGTAGGGAATTGAAGAATGTAGGTGAACAGAGGGATCTGGGAATAACTGTGCACAGTTCCATGAAAGTGGAATCTCATGTAGATAGGGTGGTAAAGAAAGCTTTTGGTGTGCTGGCCTTTATAAATCAGAGCATTGAGTATAGAAGTTGGGATGTAATGTTAAAATTGTACAAGGCATTGGTGAGGCCAATTCTGGAGTATGGTGTACAATTTTGGTCGCCTAATTATAGGAAGGATGTCAACAAAATAGAGAGAGTACAGAGGAGATTTACTAGAATGTTGCCTGGGTTTCAGCAACTAAGTTACAGAGAAAGGTTGAACAAGTTAGGGCTTTATTCTTTGGAGCGCAGAAGGTTAAGGGGGGACTTGATAGAGGTTTTTAAAATGATGAGAGGGATAGACCGAGTTGACGTGGAAAAGCTTTTCCCACTGAGAGTAGGGAAGATTCAAACAAGGGGACATGACTTGAGAATTAAGGGACTGAAGTTTAGGGGTAACATGAGGGGGAACTTCTTTACTCAGAGAGTGGTAGCTGTGTGGAATGAGCTTCCAGTGAAGGTGGTGGAGGCAGGTTCGTTTTTATCATTTAAAAATAAATTGGATAGTTATATGGATGGGAAAGGAATGGAGGGTTATGGTCTGAGCGCAGGTATATGGGACTAGGGGAGATTATGTGTTCGGCACGGACTAGAGGGGTCGAGATGGCCTGTTTCCGTGCTGTAATTGTTATATGGTTATTATATGGTTAAAGGGTTGTTTGTCTGAACTTGACAACTTCAGGGGGAGGCAGCATGCAGCGTCACACACACTAACTACCCCCCCCCCCCCGCTAATTACCCCCTTAATATTATATTAATATTATTAATTTGCTCCTTTTACCCCATAACCACCCTATCTACTGACGCATAGCCCCCAACGCAGTCACATCTAGAGAGGGAGGGGGGGGCGGGGTTAGAGAGTGAGGGCAGAGAGAGAAGGGGCAGAGAGAGAGACAGAGACACAGAGAGGGGCAAGAGGGATGGGGGGTGGAGGGGAGGGAGGGTGGGTGAGGGGGGAAAGGTGGGGGAGGAGGGGAGGAGAGAGGGTGAGAGTGAGGGGGAGAGAGAGGGGGTGCTGAGAGGGGGGTGAGGTGGGGAGCGGGGAGGGAGGGGGAGGGTGGAGGAAAGAGGGTAGGGGGTGTGGAGGGGAGGGGGTTAGGGAGGGATGGAGGGTGGGGGAGGGGATGGAGGGGAGAGGAGAGGGAGGGGAGGGGAGAGAGGAGGAGAGGAGGGGAGTGAGAGGGTGTGCTGAGAGGGGGGGAGGTGAGGGGAGGGGAGAGGCGGGGAGCAGGGAGGGGGAGGGAGGGTGGAGGGAAGGAGGTAGGGGTGTGTGGAGGGGAGGGGGCAGTTTAGGGGAGGGTTGGTGGGGGAGGGGATGGAGGGGAGAAAAAGAGGGGAGAGAGAGAGGGGGGGGGGAGGGGAGAGGAGAGGAGAGGGATGCGGAGAGGGAGAGGAGAGGTGGGGGGGGGGAGAGGAAAGAGGAGGGGGGGAGAGAGAGAGAGAGAAAGGGAGAGAGACAGGGGGGGAGAGAGAGAGAGAGAAAGAGAGAGGGATAGGGAGAGAGAGAGGTGGGGAGAGAGGAGGGGAGAGAGAGAGAGGGTGCCTTTTTACTTCAACCCAAACAACCATTTGCAGGCAGTGCTTTTTTCCCTCAAACTAACCATATTTTCATTTTCAAACCACACTATGGGTACTCACAGCTGTGGAGACATTTGTTCAGTGTTATTCAGAGCTCTGATTGAGGCACACCACTTGCAGAGACTGATTGCGGCACACCACTTGCAGAGACTGATTGAGGCACTCCACTTCCTGGTTTTATAGTCCCCCCCCTCTCTCCAGCAGGGGCAGCAGAGAGAATGGGGAATTCTGTAAAAACATTAATATCTCTGTCATTTTTCATCGACGGGAAAAATCCTCGGCACACATGTGGCGGAGGGGGGCTCTGAGCGAGGTGGCCAAAAATGACGGCCGTAGGTGGCGACGTTCTCTCGGAAATCGCAACACAGAAGGCCAAAAGCGGTCAAGAACAGAGATTTCGTAATATATAGGTAAAACGCTACCACTTACGGCTGTGATTTTTGCCCATCTTACTCAGTCCCCCTCCGCTGATCAGGTGCAGAGGATCTTCCCATCAATGAAAAATAAAAGTGTTATGTGTTTAAAAAATGCTGAGAATCTCTCTCCTGTCAATCACGCCAGGAAGGCCACACCTTTTCTGGTGGAAGGGGAGGAATTATAAAATACGAAAGTGTGGGTGTGGCTTAGTCTCTGCATGGTGGGGGAGGGAGAGGTCACAACTCTGTCTGAGTTGTGAATCAACTGAACACACTGAATGTCTAATGAACTGTGAGTGTGGTGTTTTGTGTGGTTTTATGGTGGTTTCACCTTGCTTGAAATGGTATGAAACTGCCAGGTGTGGTGGTTGGGACATATACGATAGTGGTATTTAAGTTTTTTGATACGCAGATAATGGTGAAATATGGATTGTGTGACGGCAGTGGAGATGAGTTTCATTTGGCATCGGTCCGCATGGACATTGTGGACCGAAAAGACCTTTCCTGTGCTGTAGATAACTGTGCTCTATCTACCTTTTTTGATATACGTACAAAATGGCCACGTATTATTTTCCATTTGGCTTTGTTACTTCAAACACGTCTTGCATCCTGGAATTGTAATGATAGATGCAAGACGATATAATGCAATTGTATTTAAATGGTTTGTTTTCATCTTTCTTTCTAATGTAGATGTTTTCAGATTATTTCTCTCTCGCTATGTGGCAGAATCACAGTCACACCGCACAGATGTTTCGTCCAGACGTGTCGACCAACCTGCCCTATCTGAGCAAGCCCTGTTTGCCATTATCACTTCAAACATTTCTTGCCCATGTACCTGCCCAAATGTCACTAAAATCATGTTATTGTACGCACCTCAACTGGCAACACATTCCATATTTCCAGCTCCCTCTGTGCTCAAAGTCTTTTTTTAAAGGGGAATGGAACCAAGAACTAGATGGCAGATTTAAAATGAGAGCGGAAGAACTTTGCAGAATCCAAATGGCATCTCCCTGTCAAGGCTGGTGGTGGATGCTGGTGAGAGAATGGCATTGAAGGGCTTTAAGATAGGGCCAAGGATATACAGGGAATATTGATTTCTAAGATTTGAAAGTATTCAGTTTATCGACTCCACGGAGACGATCGATCACCCATTCACACTAGTTCTACATTATGCTGCAAACTTCACGTGAGCAGATTAGTTTAATCTGGCATCATGTTGGGCACAGACAGCGCCGGCCGAAGGGTCTGTTCTTGTACTGCAGTGTACTAGTTTAGATAGAATTCTCCAACCTCTTTCAATACTTCCTAGTATTTCCCCTTCTCTCCTTATTCCTATACATAACCTATTCACCATCCGCAAATTTCCCCAACCATTCCACCCAAATCTCTCCACTAGCTTTACATTTCACGTCATTCAAACCAGGCCCGTACGAAGCTTTTCAAAAAGGGGGGTGGCATGACAGGATTACAAACAACTTAAGGTGAAATAATGTGCGCACTGCGCACATCACGAACGCGAAGCGTGAAGTCCCTCGATGCCAAGGTCCAGGGCCCGCTTAAGGGTCCTGGAAGCTCAGGGGTTTTAGGTGCTCCCTAATGCATTCTGAGCCTTATTTTGGAGCATTTATGCACCAAATTTATGACCAATATTTCAGAAATTAACAGGAACCTGAGAGGTAGCTTTTTCACACATAGGGTGCTGGGTGTATGTAACGAGCTGCCAGATGAAGTAGGGACTATCCTAATGTTTAAGAAACATTTGGACACGTACATGGATAGGACAGATTTAGATGGGCCAAACGCGTGTGAGTGGGACTAGTTTAGATGGGACATGTCGGTCGGTGTGGGCAAGTTGGGCTGAAGGGCCTGTTTCCACACTGCATCATTCTATGACTAAATAGTGAAGAAGAAAAATGAATGTAGATAACTAGAGCAGATTTGAAAGAGGAGTGAAATGTAAAGGCGGAGAAAGGTTTATGGGTGGAAAGGAACATGGGAAAGGAGGGGGGAGAGGGGGCTTGGGCAGATGGATGAAGGGAAAATAGTCACAAAGTGCTGGAGTAACTCAGTGGGTCAGGCAGCATCTGCAGAGAATATGAATAGGCGACGTTTCACAGAGTGCTGGAGTTACTCAGCGAGTCAGGCAGCATCTGTGGAGAACATGGATAGGTGACATGTCACAGAGTGCTGAAGTAACTCAGAGGGGCAGGCAGCATCTCTGGATAACATGGATAGGTGACATGTCACAGAGTGTTGGAGTAACTCAGTGGGTCAGGCAGCATCTCTGGAGAAAAGGTATAGATTATATTTCGGGTCAAGACCGTTCTTCAGTAATATTCATGATGTGACGTGCATAGACATTCCTGAATGTTACCCAAACCATCGTGATCTACATTGTTACGATGCTTGCCCTCTCCTATAACGTCTCTGCTGCCTTGGGTGATGCAGGACAGGACACAAGCTTTGGGACACGCTGTGAAGCTGTTGTTGTCTGTCCCAGCCTGGTAAAATCCTGGATGGAGTGGATGTGGAGAGGATGTTTCCACTAGTGGGAGAGTCTAGGACCAGTGACCACAGCCTCAGAATTAAAAGACATTCCTTTAGGAAGGAGATGAGCAGGAATTTCTTAAGTCAGAGGGTGGTGAACTGTGGAATTCATTGCCACAGACAGCTGTGGAGGTCAAGTCAATGGACATTTTTCAGGAGATTGATAGATTCTTGATTGATACGGGTGTCAGAGGCAATGGGGAGAAGGCAGGAGAATGGGTTTGAGAGGGAAAGATAGTCATAGAGTGATAGTGTGGAAACAGGCCCTTCGGCCCAGCATGTCCCATCTGCACTAGTCCCACCTGCCCACGTTTGATCCATATCCCTCCGAACCTGTCCTATCCATGTACCTGTCTAACTGTTTCTTAAATGTTGCGATAGTCCCTGCCTCAACTACCTCCTCTGGCAGCTTGTTCCCAACACCTACCACCCTTTGTGTGAAAAACATACCCCACAGATTCCTATTAAATCTTTTACCCTTCACCTTAATCTTATGTCCTCTGCTCCTCGATTCACTTACTCTGGGCAAAAGACTCAACCATATCTATTCAAATCATGATTTTATACACCTCTATTAGATCATCCCTCATCCTCCCAGCCTCCTCAACCTCTCCCTATAGCTCTGGCTCTCTAGTCCTGGCAACATCCTCATAAATCTTCACTGTACCCTTTCCAGTTTAATGACATATTTCCTATAACATAGTGCCCAGAACGGAACACAATACTCTGAATGTGGCCTCACCAACTTCTTATGCAACTGCAACATTGGTGTGGCGACAGTAGAGGAGAGGGGAGAGTACGCATCTTGCGGTGCTCCTATGCTGAGCGTTTGCGGGTCCGAGATATGCTTTCCCGCCTCACATGCTGCTTCCTGTCTGTCAGAAAGCTGGTGATCCACCGACAGAGGGGTTCAGGCACAGTCAACTCAGAAGGTTTGGAGCGTAGTAGCTCTGGCACAATGGTGTTGAATGCAGAGCTAAAATCAATAAAACAAAATCCTCGTATTGGTTCCCTGGTGGTCTAGGTGCTGGAGGATAAAGTGCAGGCCCAGATTGACTGCATCATCCACATTGGCCCAATATGCAAAATGCAGAGGGATTGGTCCAGCAGAGGGATTGTAATATTTTTCAGCTTGGCCAGCACAAGCCTTTCAACGGTCTTCATGACTACAGAGGTCAGTGCGACAAGCCTGTAGTCGATAAGACCAATAATCCTTACCTTTTTGGATACAGGGACAATAGTGGAGACTTTGAAGCAGGCAGAGACTGATTAAAAATGAGTAATTGGGTGTGAAGTGGTGATTGGAGTGGGGTGGGTGTAGAAGGGCCCAGTCTTTGCAGACTGAGGTCAGGCTGTGAGTGGGTGTGAAGTGTTGCTTGGGGTGGGAAATGTCCACTCTTTTCATACTGGAGTCTTGTCTTAAGTAGGTGTGAAGTGGTGAATGGGAAGGAGAGGGTGCAGGGTCCATTCTTTGCAGACTGGGGTCTGGCTGTGTTTGTTGCGGAGGTGGTACCAGGGTTACGTTTCTGATTTTCAAAGCTGCAGTAAATCTCATTCAGGTCATTCGTCAGCTGATGATTGTCCAAAGAGCGGGGGGCTTTCCTCTTATAGCTGGTGATTTCTTGCATGCCCTTCCAAACTGAAGAAGAGCCATTAGCTGAGGACTTGCTCCTCAACTTCTCAGAGTATCTTTCCTTGGCAGCTCTGATTCCTCTTCTCAGCTCTTTATTGATTAGGCTATCTTTTAACTCTTAGGCTATCGGTTTGACGCATATTTGCCCCCAACCCCCCCCCCCTCCCCCCGATCCCAAAATTGAAATGTTACATCTGTATATAATGATCCCATTAAAATGTGTATTTATGTCACAAACTATGGAATTCATATTTTTCAGTATTGTTATCAAGGAAAAGAAAGCAGTTCCAATTGTTTGATATTATTTGATATTGTTTAACATTATTCATATGGAGAAAATATAATAGCTCTAAAACCTACCTTAATTTTGCAATCTCACTAAAGATAATCCCCCTTTCCCTCTCCCCTCCCCCATCTCTCTCTCTCTCCTCTCCCGTCCCTTCCCCTCTCTCTCTCCCCCTCCCCCCTCTCACATCCCCCCTCTTTCTTGCGCGGGTGGGGGGGCGAAGATGAAGGTGGTGCGGGCCCAGCTGGAGGGGGGGTGAAGGTGGCGTGGGGCCAGCGGGGGTAGCGTGGACTCAGCGGGGGTGGTGTGGGCCCAGCAGGGGTCAGCGAGGGTGGCGTGTGCCCAGCGGGGGTGGTGTGGGCCCAGCAGGGGTGGCGTGGGGCCAGCGAGGGTGGCGTGGATCCAGCAGAGGTCAGTGGGGGTGGCGTGGACCCAGCGTGAGTGGTATGGGCCCAGCGGGGGTCATCGAGGGTGGCGTGGACCCAGCGGGGGTGGCGTGGACCCAGCCGAGGTCAGCGGGGGTGGCATGGGCCCAGCTGGGGTGGTGTGAGAGTAAGATGGTTTGGGCCCCGACGGGAGAACAGAGAACTGGCCGTTTCCAAAGTGGAAACGTTGATTTTTTTCCCCCCGATTTTTTTGTTTTTCCGTTTTATTTTATTTAATTTTTTTGTGATTTTTTTTTAGGGGGGGGGGGGAGAAAGGGGGGTGGGGTTGCACCTAACGCACCCCCCCCCCCCTTCGGACGGCCATGCAAACATTGTGTCGCATTAGAAGACCTTTGACTCGTTTTCTCTTTAGTCTCATTTCAGTCCTAGTTTCATCTCCAACCATCTGACAATCAACCACCTCCATTGACCCTCACCACCATTGAACTTTCCCGTGCTGGTCGCCCACCACTTTTCCTGCGTTCTCTCCCCAACAACAATCAACCCTTTCGGGTTCAGGTCTCTTATAACCTTCCTAATTCCTTGGTTCTCTCTCATTTCCTCATTAAACCTCAAATGACTCGCTGGGAGTAGCTTCCCATCCCTGACAAACGTTCTCTTATTTTCCCTCATCAGACCTATAAAATACTTTGTTCACCAATGCTCACAAAACTTAACTTCTTTGCTTCTTCAGCTAACTGTCACTGAGTCTGAACATGTCTCTCGCTTTTGAAAACCTCTAATCATCACATGTTCGTTCCCCTCTAGTAGCTGCTCCCAGGCAGTCTTTATACCCATCAAATGACCCTAATGCAGACAGACCTTCCCAATCATTCCTGTACTCTCTCCGGCTCAGGTCTCTCGCCCTTCTGTTGATCCCCTATTCCCTCTCCCCGTGTGTGCTGCAGGTCAGGCAATCTGATCCAGTCACATTGTTGGGGCATTTATATCTGGCGTAGTCTAACACTTTCGGCTGAAGACACCACACATGCTGTCAACCGTGTAGGAAAGAACTGCAGATGCTGGTTTAAATCGCAGATAGACACAAAATGCTGGATTAACTTAACCGGAGTCACTCCCCAAGATCAGACCCGTCCACTGGGGACCGGCAGAAACCTACTCATCGAATGGAATCTGCTGTTGTAGGGGGGGGGGCACTCTCCCCGGCCTCCCGCCCCAGCCAGCGAGGTCCCACTCCACGGTCCTCTGCCGCAACACCGCCCCGGGCAGCGAGGTCCCTATCCTCGCCGGCCCAGCACGGTCTCTTTCCCCCCTCCCCTGCCCTGGATGATGCGGTCCCTCGACCCGACAGCAGGGTCACTATCCCCGCCCCGACAACAGGGTCTCTACCCTGCTCTCACGCCCTGGACAGTGGGGTCCTTCACTCCACCCCCGCCCCTCAGACAGTGTCTGTGGAATTATCTGCCTCAGAGGGCAGTGGAGGCAGGTTCTCTGGAAGCTAGATAGGGCTCTTAAAAATAGCGGAGTCAGGGGATATGGGGAGAAGGCAGGAACGGGGTACTCATTGAAGATGAGCACAATGATCACATTGAATGGCCGAATGGCCTACTCTGCACCTATTAACCATTGATATTATCACACATCACCGTCCTCCTGCTCCTGCGGACTTCCGCCGCTGGAAGTATAGGATCTTGGTGTGTGTGCTTTATCATCATTCCTTACAATGCCATGTACGACAGTGATCGCAACTTCTACTGAAGTGTGGATGGCCGTTGGCTCGCTCGGAGCTCATCGGCCCTTTGACAGGTCTTGTTTTTGGTCCTGCTGGGGGTCTACAGCCCCCTCCTCACTTGGCAAACCAGGTGGAGGAGACGGTTTAGTCGCCGACTATCCAACCATGGAGCAGGTAGCACGGGATTACATGGTACCCGTGGCGGGGGAACTCCTCCCAACCTGACAATATGCTGATATAGAAAGTGCAATGGCCACAATAAGGTAGATTGGGAAATCGGGATTACCTCCTCAGCATACAAGGTGCATATTTAATAGCCTGATCACACTATGTTAGGTAATCTTGTCATACATGCTTTACAGCTTTTGAGGTTTCGATGGGAGGAGACGGAACGACGTGGGTGTGAGAGGTCCTCCATCAACAAAATAGAGAGAGTACAGAGGAGATTTACTAGAATGTTGCCTGGGTTTCAGCAACTAAGTTACAGAGAAAGGTTGAACAAGTTAGGGCTTTATTCTTTGGAGCGCAGAAGGTTAAGGGGGGACTTGATAGAGGTTTTTTAAATGATGAGAGGGATAGACAGAGTTGACTTAGAAAAGCTTTTCCCACTGAGAGTAGGGAAGATTCAAACAAGGGGACATGACTTGAGAATTAAGGGACTGAAGTTCAGGGGTAACATGAGGGGGGACTTCTTTACTCAGAGAGTGGTAGCTGTGTGGAATGAGCTTCCAGTGAAGGTGGTGGAGGCAGGTTCGTTTTTATCATTTAAAAATAAATTGGATAGTTATATGGATGGGAAAGGAATGGAGGGTTATGGTCTGAGCGCAGGTATATGGGACTAGGGGAGATTATGTGTTCGGCACGGACTAGAAGGGTCGAGATGGCCTGTTTCCGTGCTGTAATTGTTATATGGTTATTACGTTGGCTGCTTTTCCAAAGCAGCGTGCATCATAGGTGGAGTCAATTGGGAGAGGTGTGAAGATTGATTTGGGTGACAGGGTCATGAACAACTGTCATTTCTTATGGATCGTAGCAGAGTATTTGCCACACTCAAGTTGTGATGCATTCCACTAGGACACTGTCTATAGTGCATCAGGATAAGTTAGGTAAAGTCATTGGAGGCATGCCCAACTTCCTTAGTCTTCTGGCAGTGTATGCTTTGACAACCAGATAGATGAACATATTATCTGGCTGCTTTCACATTATTGTTTGGCATCTTGTGCGATTGTTTGCCATGTTTCACACAGCATTAAAAAAAAAAAAATCACAAAATGCATTCAATAATGAAAATGCAGGAAACTTCGTTCATCCGGCAGCATCTGGTCAGATACGGTGGAAGACCAAAGGTCAGAATTGGGACTGTCCACAGATGCTATCTGACCTGCTGAGTATATCCAGAATTGTATGTTTGTATTTCAGATTTCAAACATCTACAGCTGTATATGAATTAACAATATTAACTCACTGCAGCAGATGTCCTGCTATAACAAAAAAACTATTTTTAAAGATATGTTCCACCCACATTACCTGTTATTACAATCTTTTACCTCTATATTCAGCTGCTTGCAAAACCTATTACATACAGCATCTCCCCAAGGTTTCAGAATGCCCCACTGTAACATACTCCAACCCCTGATTTTGAAAGACAAGCTTGAGAAGATGGGGGTGGATTCCACCTTTATCTCCTGGATATACAACTACCCGATGGGTCAACCACAGTTTGTTAAGCCGGGGGACTGTGTTTCCGGGACAGTGGTGTGTAATGTTTGAGCCCCACAGGGAATGGTTTTCTCTTCACCCTGTATACTGCAGACTTGAAATATAAGTCTGACACATGCCACATACAGAAATATTCAGATGACACAGCGATTGTGGCATGTGTAAGGAACGGACATGAGGAGGAATACAGGGACTTGACCAGTGCTTTCTGTGTCTGCAGTAAAGAGAACTGTCTCATCCTGAATACTATCAAGTCCAAAGAGATGGTTGTTAACTTTGGCAGGTCCAAGCTCCCCCTTCAACCGGTTAACACTGCAGGGGCTGACATTGAGGTGGTGCAGACATATAAATATCTGGGAGTGCACCTTGATAACAAACTGGACTGGTCTGTCAACACCGATGTCCTCCACTAAAAAGGACAGAGCAGTCTCTTTTTCGTCAGAAGGCTCAGATCCTTCAATGCGTGCAATGACTTGCTGTGCCTATTTTACTATGCTGTGGTTGCAAGTGTCATTTTCTACGCTGTTGTCTGCTGGGGCAACAACATCAGTGTTAAAAACAGCAAGAAGGTAAAACTGGTCAAACTGGTAAAAAGAGCTAGCACCGTGCTGGGGGGGGGGGGGGGGGGGGGAAGGGTGGACTCTGTGGTGGATGTGCTCGTGAGGTGTATGAGGAGCAAGTTGCAGGCCATTCTCGACAACTCCGGGCACCCCTTCCATGAAATTCTGGAGGGTCAAAAGAGCACACGGCTCCTCTCTCTGCGCTGTAGCACGGAGCGGTTCAGGAGCTCCTTCACCCCTGCAGCCATTAGATTTTATAATACTGACCGCTAGGCTGCATGGGAATGCTTTGCATGTTTAATAGTTAATTATTGGGTCTTTTTAAGTATTTATTGCTTTCAGGTATTGTCCATATTGTATTTTATGTATTTTTTGTCTGCTTTCGTTCTGAATATGTGGGTTTGTTGGTTGTTGGCTCTTGGACATCAGAATTTCCCTGAGGGGATCAATGAAGCATTTATTATTAACATTACTTCAAAAATGACAATCATTGTAACTATAAAGAAAGATTTGTGTGGCTATTTTTAAATCATGATTGAAGGATGTGCACAAAATTGCAAGATCTCCATGTAGAATATTTCCTGGAACAGAAGCATCAAACACCAGCAACATAGAGGAGATGGGAAAAACACCCCATTGAAAACACAAACGAATGGTATACCTCTGTAACTCAAGAACCAAATAACAAGCGCATGGATAGACCACCTGGCACCTCGTGTCTGCCCTGTATTCCAAATGCCTTTAAGCTTATCTACCCAAAGACCCAATTCATCATCTGTGCCAAATCCTTGAAGCTTTCAAATCCCCTGATCACCATATCATTATTCCAGAACAAGCAAGGTCAATGCACAACATCCACGCCTCATCTGACTGGAGGCGTCAACTCACAGAGAAAGGGAGGAAACACCCTTGAATGGGGAATTACCGCCACACTCTGCTGGCACTCTTCCAAACACAACCCTGCCACCCAGGATGAAAGCTTCCACACCACCATGATACTCACTAGCTGGAAGTGGAAATAAACCATTTCATGGGCCAACTGCAAATATCCCAACTCTACTGGAAACTGTAGGCCCCACTGTCCCTATGGCACATCCCTGGGGTTTCCATTCCAGAATAGGATTATATCCCAGGCCTGGACTCCAGGGTCTCCATGATGTCAGGCACCTGTCTGCAGTACCACCACCAGTCCCACTTCACAGGAGAATCATCCGTCTCATCTCTACAGGACGCTGCCCAAACCCGTCCAAAGGTTCGTTCGTACGTTACCGGGAGAGAGCTGGAGACGTCAGGTGCGAGGAGTGGCCCAGTAGGAGGGGGAACTGGGTTCATGCCTATAACCCTTCAAAGTAGGTGGAGGTGCCCCATGGGACACAAAGATGGGTGAGGAGAGGGAGGTCTGTTCACAGGAGCTGCACCAGGAGATCGAGTTCGCGGGCGGATCGGATTTGGTCTTTGAAAATGGCAATGCCTGCATGTGTAATATGTGCTTTAAGAATTTCACTGTGCAGTTACATATTGAACTACTGAACTGTTGAACAAACATCAGTTCCTCTCAGCACTCAGCTCTCCAACTGATTCATCCTCAACAAACAGGGAATAATTCTTTGCTATCTTGCAGACATTCTCTATTATCATAGCTGAAAGATACAATTCTCTATTAAATGGTACTACTTCTGGTCCTGAACTATCCCAGCTGTGGACAGAATATTTCAATTATCAGCAGACTGGAGTGATTTAAGTCGTCTTCCTTGAAACTGGGGCGGACAGGCAGTGATCCAGAAGTACAGAATACTATGAGAAAAATAGGGTCAATGGCAGAAATAGTTTTCTCCACAGTAGAGATGGCTAACACCAGGGGACATCGATTTAATGCAGGGACCTTGAGATTTAGAAGATGATCTTTCAGGAAGAATCTTTCAGCAGTGATGGCTGCAGTCTGGGACACGCTGCCTGAGGTGGTGTTGGAGACAGGTACTCTGTCACAACATTGTAGGAGGTCCTTTCAAACTGTACATTGATAGTAGGCGACAGACCAGGTGCTCAGAAATGGGATTAGTGTGGAGAAATTGACAGGTGGTCTACGGGTCAAAGGCTCATTTCTGTGCAGAATCTGATTCTGACCTCTGATATGCTGACTTAACTTTTGCAGCAACTCAGATCATTTGTTTCCAAAAAGTGAACTGATTTATCAGACAATTCCTGCATTCGCCCACCTGTGACGGTGCTGTCCCTGTAGATGTCAACTCTGGGCTCAGCCCCTTCCCTATTCCCACTTCCGTGTAAGCCTAATTTCTTGCATCAGTTGCACACGCACTGTCAGGGTAACATATATATGCCACAGAAGGCTCACAAACCTTTTTGTTCCTTTGATGTAGAGGCCACTGAATCACCTCCCCAGTCACCACCTTCAGCCATGATGTCGACAGGTGATCACAAACTCTGTAGCTCTGGAATAAACAATATTAATAGAGCCATCAGGTGACAATTGAATGTGAAGGACATTGCCTTGTGAACCAACAAACAGCATTACAGTGCAACGGAGATGTGGAAAACACCCCATCCAAACAAGATGGTATCCCCTGTAAATTAACAAACAATAAAAGCAGGAGTAGACCACCTAGCTCTTCATGTCTTCCCAGTCATCCATAACACTTTGTCTGATCTATCTAAGGCAGCAATTCATCATTTGTGCCAGATCCCTGAAACTTTCAAACATCCTGATCTCCGTATCGCTATTCCAGACCAAACACTGTCAATCTCCAACATCCACACCTCACCTGTTTGGAGGCTTCAACTCACAGAGAAAGAGGAACACTACGCAGTGATGGGGAATTACAGTCACACTGCTGACCCTATTCTTACCACAACCTTGCCATTCAGGGCAAAAGCTTCCACACCATCATGTTACCCATTGCCAAATTCCCCACTAGATGGAACGGGAAATAAACTACAAGCATCCCAACTCTGCTGGAAACTGTAGTCCCCACTGCTCCCATGGCACATTCCACCACATCCCTGGAATTCCCATTCCAGAATAGAAGGATTATATCCCAGGCCTGGACTCTGCAGGGTCTCCATGATGTCAGGTATCTGTCTGCAGTACCACCACCAGTCCCACTTCACAGGAGAATCATCCGTCTCATCTCTACAGGACGCCGCCCAAACCCACCCAAAGGTTCATTGGACGGCGTTACCGGGAGAGAGCTGGAGACGTCAGGTGCGAGGAGTGGCCCAGTAGGAGGGTGAACTGGGTTCATGCCTACAGCCCTTCAAGGTAGGTGGAGGCGCCCCACGGGACACAAAGATGGGTGAGGAGAGGGAGGTCAGTTCACAGGATCTGCACCAGGACATCGAGCTCGCGGGCGGATCGGATTTGGACTTACAAAGTGGCGATGCCTCCATGTGTAATATGTGCTTTAAGAATTTCACTGTACAGTTACATATTGAACTACTGAACTGTTGAACAAACACCTGTTCCTCTCAGTACTCAGCTCTCCAACTGATTCATCCTCAACAAACAGGGATTATCCTTTGCTATCTTGCAGACATTCTCTATTATCATTTATCAATGATAATAATCAGTCTGAAGAAGGGTTTCGGCCCAAAACGTCGCCTATTTCCCTCGCTCCATAGATGCTGCTGCACCCGCTGAGTTTCTCCAGCATTTTTGTGTACCTTCTCTATTATAGCTGAAAGATACAATTCTGCATTAAATGGCACTACTTCTGGTCCTGAACTATCCCAGCTGTGGACAGGTGATCTCTCTCTACCTTTAAACAAACTCTAGCATCTAAATCAAACATATTTGTTTATCTTAACGTTGTGTGTGATCTGGCCAAGTACAAATGACTACCATTTGTTACCAGTGTAATAAAGACAATGTGTATTTACTTTATTGATTAAATTAGTGAATGCAGAAAACAGTGGAAGTGCAATGTTGGATGATCCATTATCAGAAATGGGACTGTAATCAAATGCTGCTCAAACTGCTGAGTGTTTCCAGCAAGTTTCTCTTTTTCATTCAGATCTTCTGGAAAAGCAATATTTAAAAAAAAATTCCATGCCCAAAAAAACGGTTGTGAAAGTCACACGTCATTTTACAGTGGTCAAAATATTTGTGTAAATTTCATATTTCCACTCACATACCCAATAGTCCCAACTCAATTGAATAATGAAATGAGATTCACAAAATCACACCATGAAATCTCCCGTCATCCCAGAGCACCAACTGCCATGAAACAAGCCAAAATAATGGTCCCTACATCATCAACTGGATCAATTTCAATAAACTTTGTTACCTTTACCCAAGGACAATAAGGGAATGGAATATGTTACCATCCAACACACGTGCCGCCCCGATGTCACTTAAAAATGGGATTGAGCAACTAGATCTGCTCAACTTGGTGAAAAAGACCCACTTCAAAATGTAATCGCTACTCTACTCACTCAGACCTGCGCCCGATAACCACTGATGAGCTGTTTGCACACCATATAATAACCATATAACAATTACAGCACGGAAACAGGCCATCTCGGCCCTACAAGTCCGTGCCGAACAACTTTTTTCCCTTAGTCCCACCTGCCTGCACTCATACCATAACCCTCCATTCCCTTCTCATCCATATGCCTATCCAATTTATTTTTAAATGATACCAACGAACCTGCCGCCACCACTTCCACTGGAAGCTCATTCCACACCGCTACCACTCTCTGAGTAAAGAAGTTCCCCCTCATGTTACCCCTAAACTTCTGTCCCTTAATTCTGAAGTCATGTCCTCTTGTTTGAATCTTCCCTATTCTCAAAGGGAAAAGCTTGATCACATCAACTCTGTCTATCCCTCTCATCATTTTAAAGACCTCTATCAAGTCCCCCCTTAACCTTCTGCGCTCCAGAGAATAAAGACCTAACTTATTCAACCTATCTCTGTAACTTAGTTGTTGAAACCCAGGCAACATTCTAGTAAATCTCCTCTGTACTCTCTCTATTTTGTTGACATCCTTCCTATAATTGGGCGACCAAAATTATACACCATACTCCAGATTTGGTCTCACCAATTGCCTTGTACAAATTTAACATTACATTACATTAACATTACATCCCAGCTTCTATACTCAATGCTCTGATTTATAAAGGCTAGCATACCAAAAGCTTTCTTTACCACCCTATCTATATGAGATTCCACCTTCAAGGAACTATGCACGGTTATTCCCAGATCACACTAATCAACTAGAATCAGAACCAGTCTTATCTGTGACCACAGGGCGAAAAAAGGTGCAACTTTTAATTGAGGACGTTTTATCAGTAAAAATAACTGAAAGCGGAAATAACAAGCTGACGGTTTCATTATGAAATAATTCCCTGAAAATGCAGCCATTTAATAAGTGTAAAACACCTGGGACATTTGCTTTGACTCCAGCAGACTGCTCAGCTCATTCAACACATCAAGTGTTGGTTGCTACTTTATACAAGTGTGTGTGAGGGATAAGATGATTAAACCACCATCATTGCGAGGGGCCGAGTAATTGAAGTCACCGACCTTGTGATGGGCTGAGGAATTGAAGTCACCGACCTTGTGATGGGCCGAGAAGTTGGAATCACCAACCTTGTGATTCGAACAAACTGTTACTGTCCTTCAGAGCTGTTGATAACATTGTAGAATATCAAGATGAGGTAAGGAATGTAGCTGACAACACTAGCTATTCTTTAGGTCAA
This sequence comes from Amblyraja radiata, assembly GCF_010909765.2. Taxonomy (NCBI): domain Eukaryota; kingdom Metazoa; phylum Chordata; class Chondrichthyes; order Rajiformes; family Rajidae; genus Amblyraja; species Amblyraja radiata. Next base: position 93,290 of record NW_022630103.1, read on the forward strand.
AGGCAATTAAGTAGGTTAGGCCAACAGATACTGCGCATGCTTAATAAGTTAAATGAATATTAACTTTACGCCCCTCATGACAAAGAACCTAATTTAAATGTACATGCGATGTATGATGTGGGATGAGAGGGAATGATTGATGACGCACGGAGGGGAGGGTTGGAAGATTGTGAACCTCGGTACCCTGATTGGAAGGGGTCAGAAGGGGAGGCGTCCGATCAATAAAGACTGTATACTGAATTGTATAAAATAGACGTTTTTCCTTTGCTCGGGGTGTCTCAACTTGGAGAGGCACCCGATTCTGCAGACTCGCAAATAAAGCATTTCTTGTTTCCACGATTTAGTCTCTGAGTAGTGATTGTGAGCACAAACAATATATCTCACAAGTTGGGGGCTCGTCCGCGATCGCCACTCCGGCCGCTTGACGGAGGCACGAAAGGAAGGGAAGGTGCACCCTGCTGATTTCAGCAGTCTCTGATCTCCTTGCTTGCCGTCAGCGGTTTGAGCGAGTGATATTCGGACAAGAGACTCTGGAAACAAGAGGGAATCCGGTGAAAGGGATCAATCAATCGAGCAATTCCTGTGCACAGGACTCGGGTAAGAATATTGACTATTAAGTATTACTCGGGCGATTGGGTTCTGTTGGACGGGAAAAGGTCTGACGGGGATGGGTAACCGGAACGGGCAAAGTAAGGGGCCGGGGGAAAAAGGCTCAAACTGGTGAAGAGCCGCACATTCCGCCTGATAGTCCATTGGGGCGGATGTTGCACGGATGGGGTGAGGGGGGGGGGGGGGGGGGGGGGGTGAGGTTGTGCGTCTGGCTTATTGAGACATCCGAAGAGTTGTCGGATTGAGAAATAAGTGGCGTTGGAACCCAACCCAAAGAACCCCCGTGGTCAAGGCATCTGCTCCTCCCAGTGAGGGGGGGCGAGAACCAGGGACCCCAAACTTTCAAAGAAGAGAAAGAGGAAGGGGTGAATGGAGGGACCAAGATTGGGGTCCCCCGGGAAATAAAGAACAAGGATCAGGGGGATGGCGCACCGGGCCATCCCGGTGTTATCATTGTCACAAAGAAGGACACTTTAAAAGAGAATGTCCAAAGATAAGGCATGAAGTACAATCGTACACACTGATGGAGGAATAGGGGGGTCAGGGGTTCCGCCTCCTTGGGTGTGTAGGAAATACACGGGAACCCTTGGTAAACTTAAAATTAGATCCCCAAGGAGAAGACACGGTATTTATGGTGGACTCAGGGGCGGAAAGATCAAGTGTAACCAGGATACCGGAGGGAATGGGATTAGGGGAAAAGCAAGTCAAAATCTCTGGAGTAGGGGGAAAGGTAATGACAGCTCCCGAGATAGAAGGAGTAATGGTAAGATATGAAAATCGAGAGGCCATGGAAGACTTAATCCTGGTGCCCCAGGCAGGAATAAATCTGATGGGAAGGGACTTACAAGTTCAATTAGGAATGGGCACAGCTCCCGTAGGTGGACAGATTATAGTACAACTATATAAATTGACGACCGAAGATGAAGAAAGAATAGTCTCACAGGTGTGGGCAAGAGAGGGAAATAGGGGAGGGCTAAGAATACCACCTCTGAGGATAGCCTTGCGAGAAGGAAGTGAGGTAGTACAAGTAAGACAGTATCCGATTTCAATGGAAGGAAGGAAAGGGCTGCAGCCAATTATAGAAAACTTACTGAAGGATGGAGTATTGGAGAGTTGTATGTCCCCCTACAACACGCCAATACTCCCTGTAAGAAAGACTGACGGAACGTTCCGACTGGTCCAGGACCTAAGAGAATTGAATAGGGTCGTTAGGGCTCGACACCCGGTAGTCCCAAATCCTTATACCATAATGGGACGTATACCCCCTAACCATAGGTGGTTCAGTGTGGTAGATCTGAAAGACGCCTTTTGGAGCTGCCCCCTGGCTGAGGAAAGTAGAGACCTCTTTGCATTCGAGTGGGAAAACCCAGACACACTGAGGAAGCAACAGTATCGATGGACTGTGCTCCCTCAGGGATTTACTGAATCCCCGAACCTGTTCGGGCAAATATTAGAACAAGTATTAGAGGATGTTCCCAGGACCTATGGGACACAATTATTGCAGTACGTAGATGATTTGTTACTATCAGGCGGAGAAGAAGAGCCAGTAAGGGATGCAACCATAACCCTCTTAAACTTTTTAGGGGAAAATGGATTGAGAGTGTCCAAAAATAAACTACAATTTGTAGAACAGGAGGTTAAATATCTAGGACACCTGATTAAGGAGGTAGTGATAGGGAAGTTAGCAGAAGCAGTAGTCAACAAACCTCCCCCACCTTCCCAGCCTCAACTGCACCAGACTATGTATGATGAAATAAAGCAGCAGATTGAGATCCTGGGGAGAAACCTGTTTGTGGACTTGGCCCTCCGGATAGCCAGAACCCTGAATGCGACTAACTGTTGGGTTTGTGGAGGACCGTTGATGAGCTGACGGTGGCCATGGAGAGGATCTATCATTGAGGTATGGAACCTGATAAAGTGGAATTTGACGGTGGGAAGAGATCGAAGTCCCCAGGAATGGGTCCTGACACACACCTCGGTTGGAACTGAGTGTATCGCCAGGCCCTGGGCAAAGGATGCCATCCTAGTAGGCAGCAGCCCCTGCCAGCGCATCATCACCCAGTGGCCAAATCAATCCCGAGTGTGGTGGCCAGAGGAACCTCAATGGTATCCCACTGTAAAGGATGAAGGAAACTGTACTATCTGGATGAAGATTCATGGAAGCGAATCGACTGGATTATGGAATTGCACCGGGAACAACCCTTACCAGGGAATCCCAGTGTTGCAGGACATATGGGACAATGTTACCTCTAGTGGACCGGCCCCTGAAGGACTGCTATGGATATGCGGACACAAGGCATACTCGGTATTGCCAGAAAAATGGAGTGGGACTTGTTTAATTGGACTGATACAACCGGGATTTTTTTTTTGACCACTGAGGAGGGGCGGTCGCTATGAACACCCATCTTTGACGATCTACACCGAACGAAGAGAGGAATGGACATCGGAAAATGGGAAAATGATGAGTGGCCACCTGCAAGAATCATCTCATATTATGGACCAGCCACTTGGGCACAGGACGGATCCTGGGGCTACCGGACCCCAGTGTATATGTTAAATCGGATCATAAGACTACAGGCAGTGCTGGAAGTAATTGCTAACCAGACTGCATCTGCACTAGAGATGTTGGCAAAGCAGCAGACACAGATGAGAACAGCGATATACCAAAACCGTTTGGCCTTAGACTACTTACTAGCCGAAGAGGGAGGAGTATGCGGAAAATTCAACCTCTCTAATTGCTGCCTAAACATAGATGACAACGGGCAAGCAGTAATGGATATATCAGAAGGAATCAGAAAAATAGCACATGTCCCGGTACAGAGATGGAACACAATCATGGGAGCAGGATGGTGGGATTACATCTTAGGAGGAGCCTGGTGGAAAGCGGTGGGACTGGTGATTTTATGGGCATTAGCTGCATTGATCATTATCCCCTGTTGTATACCATGTCTCAGGGTTCTTATAACTAGAAGTATGCCAAATGCAGGCAGTTGAAGTCCCCATGGGGGAGAAAGGGGGCGTCCAGAAGATAATGATAATGAGTCCGAGAGAGGACCCAGAGGAAAGAGAGATAAAAGAATGTTATTAGCTTTGGAACAGCAGGAAGTCTAGGAATGGGGTTTAATACAGGATGCGTAGCAAAGAAAAAGGGAGGATTGTGAGGGATAAGATGATTAAACCACCATCATTGTCAGGGGCCGAGTAATTGGAGTCACCGACCTTGTGATGGGCTGAGTAGTTGGAATCACCAACCTTGTGATTCGAACAAACAGTCAAACCTTCAGAGCTGTTGATAACATTGGAGAATAACAAATTGAGGTAAGGAATGTAGCTGACAACACAGAAGCTATTCTTTAGGTCAAAGGCAATTAAGTAGGTTAGGCCAACAGATACTGCGCATGCTTAATAAGTTAAATGAATATTAACTTTACACCCCTCATGACAAAGAACCTAATTTAAATGTACATGCGATGTATGATGTGGGAGGAGAGGGAATGATTGATGACGCACGGAGGGGAGGGTTGGAAGATTGTGAACCTCGGTACCCTGATTGGAAGGGGTCAGAAGGGGAGGCGTCCGATCAATAAAGACTGTATACTGAATTGTATAAAAATAGACGTTTTTCCTTTGCTCGGGGTGTCTCAACTTGGAGAGGCACCCGATTCTGCAGACTCGCAAATAAAGCATTTCTTGTTTCCACGATTTGGTCTCTGAGTAGTGATTGTGAGGACAAACAATATATCTCACATGTGTGATAGATGTGCAGCATGAATCTACACCAACACATCAAATTACAAAACGCAGCAGCTCTGGCTCAAAATGCTTCTGTTTCAAACTATCACTGGGACACATTTACTCACAACAATAAATTCAATGTGCTGCTGACAGACAAGAACAAATCACATTCAATGGGGAATTTAACCAGTCTTTCCCCAAGATTAGAGCCGTCCACTGGGGAGCGGCGGACAAAATACTCACCGATTGAATGCCAATCTGCTGTCCTCGCTCCCCGGCCCTGAGTCTCCCCGCCCGCCCGGACAGTGGGGCCCCGCTCCCCACAGGGCCCTGGAGTCTCCCCGCCCGGACTGCCAGTAGCTAAGGTGGCCGCCTAGGCTTCACTGCCATCGACTTCAATGGGAGACTGCAAGTAGTTAAGATGGCTGCCTAGGACTTCATTCCTATTGACTTCAATGGGAGACTGCCAGTAGTTAAGATGGCCGCCTATGGCTTCACCCCTATTAACTTCAATGGACCCGTCCACTGGGGAGCGGCGGACAAAATACTCACCGATGGATGTCAATCTGCTGTCGTCGCTCCCCGGCCCGGAGTCTCCCCACCCACCCGCCCGGACAGCCGGACTCCACTCCCCCGGCCTGGACATTGGAGTCTCCTCTCCTCGCTCCCCAGCCCGTGGTCTCCCTCTCTCGTCTCCACTTCTCTCCCGCCGCGGCCACAACCCGTCGCCGCTGCAACCAAAGATCTTATAGCCAAGATCTTTGGCTGCAACAGGTCGGTCGGCAGGAAGGAAGCTCCGCCCATCCGGTGATGTTCCAGACTGTGCATATGCGCACTGCATCGTCATGGCGGGGTGGAACCAAGTCCGTCACCGTGAAGGAAAATAAACAAACCCGCAGCTGCTGCAGGTTTGAAATCAAACCGGAAAACACAACCTCAAGTTCCCATTTAGGTTGCACACCACCTCTAATTTAAAATATCGATGAGTCCAAATGGTGAACTCTCTCCCCAAAACAGAACATGTCACATGTCATGGGTGGAATTGGCTGCTCACACCTTCTACTCAAATAAAACAAATGCTGTTCTGACACGTAAACACAACTCAAACATTTACCACACATTTCTAATTCCAAGAAAGGTTAAAATTGGCAAAGTCACGGGCTGTTAGGTGGTTAATTGGAATAAGTTTGGAACATTAACTGTATTTGGACCTTTGATAAATTATTGGAAAGACTAAATTTCACGAGAGCATTAATTGAGATGTATAGAGTAATGAGATGAGGGACGAAAGGAGGAGGACCAGTTTCCCTGAGCAATTTGGTCGAATACAGGGTAGCACGGTGATACAGGAATTAGCTGAAAGATTGTAGACCTGGTGAAACGTTTCTCCCACCATAGGATCAGTACAGATCTGGAACTCAGCCAAAATTACCTTTGAAGAAACGTATACATTAAAATGTGTGCTTGAAGACGGTTTACCAGAAGGTGGGATCTGACCGATGAACTCTTGTACAACCAGCTAAGACACTGTGGGTCGAATAACTGGCTTCCTCTGTCCTCAATGTATTGAAACCGCAAATGACCAACGGTACCTGGAGGATGGAGGTACCACTGGTAGACTGAGTGATGAAGACAGGAACCCCAAGCACATTTACACTGGGTGGAGTTGGGCAGCCATTGTTCCACCGTTCCCCAGAGTCAGAAACAAGCCACCCCAGAAACACACCGACCACCACCCCAGTCACAGATTCTGACCCCTGGATCAGGACTTTTCACTCAGGGGAAACATAGAAACATAGAAAATAGGTGCAGGAGTAGGCCATTCGGCCCTTCAATCCCCAGGGCCAGATAGGCTGCATCCCAGAGTACTTAAGGAAGTAGCTCCAGAAATAGTGGATGCATTAGTAATAATCTTTCAAAACTCTTTAGATTCTGGAGTAGTTCCTGAAGATTGGCGGGTAGCAAACGTAACCCCACTTTTTAAGAAGGGAGGGAGAGAGAAAACGGGGAATTACAGACCAGTTAGTCTAACATCGGTAGTGGGGAAACTGCTAGAGTCAGTTATTAAAGATGGGATAGCAGCACATTTGGAAAGTGGTGAAATCATTGGACAAAGTCAGCATGGATTTACGAAAGGTAAATCATGTCTGACGAATCTTATAGAATTTTTCGAGGATGTAACTAGTGCCGTGGATACGGGAGAAGCAGTGGATGTGGTGTATCTGGACTTCCAGAAGGCTTTTGACAAGGTCCCACATAAGAGATTAGTATACAAACTTAAAGCACACGGCATTGGGGGTTCAGTATTGATGTGGATAGAGAACTGGCTGGCAAACAGGAAGCAAAGAGTAGGAGTAAACGGGTCCTTTTCACAATGGCGGGCAGTGACTAGTGGAGTACCGCAAGGCTCAGTGCTGGGACCCCAGCTATTTACAATATATATTAATGATCTGGATGAAGGAATTGAAGGCAATATCTCCAAGTTTGCGGATGACACTAAGCTGGGGGGCAGTGTTAGCTGTGAGGAGGATGCTTGGAGACTGCAAGGTGACTTGGATAGGCTGGGTGAGTGGGCAAATGTTTGGCAGATGCAGTATAATGTGGATAAACGTGAGGTTATCCATTTTGGTGGCAAAAACAGGAAAGCAGACTATTATCTAAATGGTGGCCGCTTAGGAAAAGGGGAGATGCAGCGAGACCTGGGTGTCATGGTACACCAGTCATTGAAAGTAGGCATGCAGGTGCAGCAGGCAGTGAAGAAAGCGAATGGTATTTTAACTTTCATAGCAAAAGGATTTGAGTATAGGAGCACGGAGGTTCTACTGCAGTTGTACAGGGTCTTGGTGAGACCACACCTGGAGTATTGCGTACAGTTTTGGTCTCCAAATCTGAGGAAGGACATTATTGCCATAGAGGGAGTGCAGAGAATGTTCACCAGGCTGATTCCTGGGATGTCAGGACTGTCTTATGAAGAAAGACTGGATAGACTTGGTTTGTACTCTCTAGAATTTAGGAGATTGAGAGGGGATCTTATAGAACATTACAAAATTCTTAACGGATTGGACAGGCTAGATGCAGGAAGATTGTTACCGATGTAGGGGAGGTCCAGGACAAGGGGTCACAGCTTAAGGATAAGGGGGAAATCCTTTAAAACCGAGATGAGAAAAACTTTTTTCACACAGAGAGTGGTGAATCTCTGGAACTCTCTGCCACAGAGGGTAGTTGAGGGCAGTTCATTGGCTATATTTAAGAGAGCGTTAGATGTGGCCCTTGTGGCTAAAGGGATCAGAGGGTATGGAGAGAAGGCAGGTACGGGATACTGAGTTGGATGATCAGCCATAATCATATTGAATGGCGGTGCAGGCTCGAAGGTCCGAATGGCCTACTCCTGCACCTCCATTCAATATGATCATGGCTGATCATCCAACTCAGTATCCTGTACCTGCCTTCTCTCCATACCCCCTGATCCCTTTAGCCACAAGGGCCACATCTAACTCCCTCTTAAATATAGCCAATGAACTGGCCTCAACTACCTTCTGTGGCAGAGAATTCCACAGATTCACCACTCTCTGTGTAAAAAATGATTTTCTCATCGCGGTCCTAAAAGACTTCCCTTTTATCCTTAAACTGTGACCCCTAGTTCTGGACTTCCCCAACATCGGGAATAATCTTCCTGCATCTAGCCTGTCCAACCCGTTAAGAATTTTGTACGTTTCTATAAGATCCCCCCTCAATCTTCTAAATTCTAGCGTGTACAAGCCGTGTCTATCCAGTCTTTCTTCATATGAAAGTCCTGCCAGCCCAGGAATCAGTCTGGTGAACCTTCTCTGTACTCCCTCTATGGCAGGAATGTCTTTCCTCAGATTAGGAGACCAAAACTGTACGCAATACTCCAGGTGTGGTCTCACCAAGACCCTGTACAACTGCAGGAGAATTCCCCTGCTCTTATACTCATATCCTTTTGCTATGAATGCTAACTTACCATTTGCTTTCTTCACTACCTGCTGCACCTGCATTCCTACTTTCAATGACTGGTGTACCATGACACCCAGGTCTCGTTGCATCTCCCCTTTTCCTAAAAAACAGGTCAAGAGTGTTAAATTCTCACATGTACAATGGAACAATTAAATACTTACATGCAGCATAACATAACACCCGGCATACATCCAATCTATGGACATTTCATTCAGGTCACCCCTCATTCCTCTAAACACTAAAGAACAGAGGCTGAGCACCGGTTTCGCTACACACGGTAACACCAGTCTGATGAAACTTGTTGCAATATTATTCTTTATTTACGTCAATAAATGTTATCTAATATTCTTGGTGCTGCTGCAGCAAGGCATCATGTTAATTGTATAATAGTACAAAAAACATTCACAGAATACAGCATTGCTGCTTAATTATCTGCTGGCGAGGATGGCCTCACATTTCCCACAGTCACCCGATCTGGCATCATGCTGTCACCCACCCACCCTGTCCCTACCCTGCTGAGCCCTCTAGACACTCTCCACACCCCATCCTCACCCTCCTGAACCCTCTCTTCACCCTCCACCCCATCGTCACCCCCCCCTGAACCCTCTTGACACCCTCTACACCCCCAATCCTCACCATCCCTCACCCTCCACACCCAATCTCCACCCCACTGAACCCTCTTTTCACCCTCCCACACCCAATCCCCACCCTACTGAACCCTCTCTCCATCCTCCACATCCCACCCCCTCTCCCAAACCCTCTGTGCACTCTCCACATCCCTTCCGAACCCATTTGCACCCTCTCCCCTCTCTCCCAATCCCTCTCTGCACCCTACAAACCCCGTCCCCATCCTCATGAACCCTCTCTGCACCCTCCACACCCCATCAAATAGTGAAAGGCCTGGACATAGTGGATGTCGAGAGGATGTTTCCACCAGTGGGAGAGTTTAGGATCCTCTATGATCTTTGATGGTAAGTGCCTACCTGCAGTTCATCGCGTGTAATCCAGTTGGAGTAGCCTAGCAACAGTACGGGTCATGGGTCGTGACCCCGACTGCCGTGAAACCTCCCTATAGGCAAAGATACAGGTACAGAGCAACGGAGACGCGCTGCGCCTGCGCGCGGGATTGGACCCGTTGTCCGGGGGGCGGGACCTGCGCAGGACACGCCCCCGCGACGGGCCCGCTTCCGCCATTGGCTGAGACCAGTGACTGACACCGCCGGCAGCCAATGGGAACCGCGGGGCGGGCGCGACCTGCGCTGACGGTTGGAGGGTCAGGTGACCGGTGGCGGCGCGCGCGCGCGGCCGTTAAACCGTCCCCGCGCGAGCCGGGCAACGCCTGCGTGACGCGTGCACGCAAAGGGCGCGCCTCCGGGCGGTGACGCGGCAGGAGGAGGAGAGCGAGACGATGTAGCCCGGTGATTGACAGCGGATGGGGGCGGGGCCCATCGGCGCGGCACCGCCCTGTATCTTCAGCGCCCTGAATCCAGGCTCAGCTCAGCCGGTGCCCGCGCCCCGACCCCTCCCCCAACCCACCCCGCTCACCAGTGCGGCAGGTTCAATCCCCACCCCGCCCCGCCTCACTCACTCAGTGCGGCAGGTTCAATCCCCACCCCCGCCCCGCCTCCACCTCACTCAGTGCGGCAGGTTCAATCCCCACCCTCACCCCGCCCTCACTCAGTGCGGCAGGTTCAATCCCCACCCCCACCTCACTCAGTGCGGCAGGTTCAATCCCCACCCCCAACCCGCTTTCACCTTTAAACTATGCCCTCGAGTCTCTCATTTCCATCCTGGGACAAAGGTTCTGACTGTCCACGTTATGTATAATTCTCATCATTTTATATACCCTCCCCTTAGCCTTCGACGTTCCAAAGAAAATAATCCAATTTCAGGGCTGCCAACATTGGGTGAGAGTTGGGAGTGAGAAATTGCGAGAGACCAAGTCCGAGGGAGCATAGCGACCGGGGGGGGGGGGAGGAGAGGAGGGAGGAGAGGAGGGAGGAGAGGAGGGAGGTGTCCCCCTCCCATTGGAATTGTGCAATATGGTGCATACTGCAGCGAGTCTTTTAACTGACACTTGAATACAATATATATGCTTTAAATTGGATTGGAGCGTTTTTGAAAGGGGGGAGGCTGTGCGATCACTGACCATTGGCCTTGGGGGTACCCGGTGAGGGAGTGGAGCAACCGAGTGGGGAGAGGGTGTGGAAGAAGGATGTCCCCCCTCCAAGGGTAGGAACTTTTTGAAATTTGATTTAATAAAATCATTTTTTACTGCACTGTAGAAGTATTATTTCAATGTTTTTTGTATGAAGTATTTTTAAGAGGTATCTTTTTAAGGGGTAACTTTATCCACACAAAGGGTGATGGGTGTATGGAACAAGCTGCCAGAGGAGGTAGTTGAGGCAGGGACCATCCCAAAATTTAAGAAAAAGTTAGACTGCTACATGGATAGGACAGGTTTGGAGGTAGGGACCAAAAGCAGGTAGCGTAGCTGGGACATGTTGGTGGGTGTGGGCAAGTTGCGCCGAAGGGCCTGTTTTCACACTGTATCACTCTATGACTACATTATACCTCCACCATGCATGAATGATTCAAAATCAAGTGATCAAGTTTTATTGCCATATACTCAAGCATAGAAACATAGAAAATAGGTGCAGGAAGAGGCCATCGGCCCTTCGAGCCAGCACTGCCATTCAATATGATCATGGCTATTCATCTAAAATCAGCACATCTTTCCTGTTTTTTCCCCATATCCCTTGATGTTGTTAGCCCCAAGAATTAAATGTAACTCTCTCTTGAATACATCCAGTGAATTGGCCTGCACTGCCTTCTGTGGCAGATAATTCCAGATTCACAACTCTCTGCGTGAAGAAAGTTTGTTCTCATCTCAGTCCTAACTGGCCCCCCCTTATTCTTAAACTGTGACCCATGGTTCTGAACGCCTCAACTCACTCTCTCCCCCTTCCATCTCTCTTCTCCTCCCCCCTCTCTCTCCCCACTCTCTCTCTCCCCCCCTCTCACATCTACGGACCCGATATCCACCTCACTTGCCCCCCCTCTCTCTCATCCCCTCTCTCCTCTTCCCCCCTCTCCCTCCTCTCCCCTCTCTTTCCCTGAACTCCTCTCTCCCCTCTTTCCCCCCTCTCTTTCTTCTCTCTCTCTCCACCCTCTTCATCTCCCTCCCCCTCTCTCTCTCTCCTCTCTCGCCCCCTTGTGTCCCACTCTCACTGCCCCTCTCTCTCTCTTTTCTCCCTCCCTCTCTAATCCTCCCCCTCTCTCCCTCTCCACACACCCCTCTCTCTCGCTCCGTCTCTCCTCTCCACCCTTCCCCCCCCTCTCTCTCTCTCCTCATCTCTCTTTCCTCTCTCTCTCTCCCTATATCTCCCTCCCACCTCACCCTCCTCCCTGGCTCTCTCTCCCTCTCACTTTCTCCTCTGTCTCTATCTCCTCTTTCTCTTTGCCCCCCTATTTCTCTCTCTTTCCTCCATGTATCTCCTTCCCCCTCTCTCCCTCTTCGCCCTCTCTCTTTTACCACCCCTCTCTCTTCCCCCTCTCCCATTCTCTCCTACCCTCTCCACCCCCTCGTCAGCACCGCAAATTCACCAGCCCCGGCTCCCCGCATCTGTATCCGCCCACGGCTTCCATCCCTCCCTCGGCCCGGGCTCTCCAACACCCGCGGACCATGCAGTTTATCCGAGTTTTTAAATTTTTGTTGATCACAGAATTTCTCACCACAGAGCGTGAGAAATTTCTGATCAGTGTGAGGGCGTGAGAGTTTGCTTGAGGGCGTGATTCTCACGCTCAAACGTGAGAGTTGGCAGCCCTGTTCACTGTTCATACACACTAATAATAATACAAACATTTTATGCAAGTTCAAACTATTTGGAGAAAAATCACTTATTACTGCTTTATAACAATTAAGTTACTTTAAGACCATTTCAGAAATTATGGCAGTCAACTAACAAATTAAAGCAAACTAACAAAAAACATGTTCCCTTTCCTGACTACCTCATAAGTACTTTAACGCTGTTAAATAACAGAGCATAGGGATATTGATCTCAAGATTCAAAATGTGGAAAATGGGAGCAATTTGTCTTAAATGGTAATTTTAAGCCCATTCAGATCTGTATAGTCAGTTATGCAACATGTACATGACTGGCACAATTTGTCCATGATGATTAAGTTGGCATTCTGCGTGCCCAGTGACTGGCTGCCGTTCCCAGATCAGCTCGCATCCCAGGGACTGGCCGCAGTTCTCAGGTCGGCTCGCCTGCCCCGACCCCGCAAAAACGAATTGTAAAAAAACCACGTGGTTTTTCGGGTTACGGGCCGAAAACCCGTATATTGCATTCAAGAAGGAACTGCAGATGCGGGAAAATCGAAGGTACTCAAAAATGCTGGAGAAACTCAGCGGGTGCAGCAGCATCTATGGAGCGAAGGAAATAGTGCAAGGGCTAACAAAATTGGGAGAATTCAATGTTCATGTTGCCCGACCGAGCCTCCAAACTCCCTCCGCTCGGTCCGCAAGAACCTACCTGCCCTCCCGGTGGCTCAGGACTTCAACTCCCCCTCCCATTCCCAATCTGACCTCTCTGTCCTGGGTCTCCTCCATTGCCAGAGTGAGCAACACAGGAAATTGGAGGAACAGCACCTCATATTCCGCTTGGGGAGCCTGCATCCGGAGGGCATGAACATTGAATTCTCCCAATTTTGTTAGCCCTTGCTGTCTCCTCCCCTTCCTTAGCCCACGAGCTGTCTCCTCCCATCTCACAGCCCTCGGGCTCCTCCTCTTCCTCTTTCCTTCCTTCTCCCCGCCACCCCCTATCAGTCTGAAGAAGGGTTTCGGCCCGTAACGTTACCTATTTCCTTCGCTCCATAGGTGCTGCTGCACCCGCTGACTTTCTCCAGCATTTTTGTTTACCCGTATATTGCATATTGGGAACAGTTTGCAAAAGATCTAAACACACTACTGAGGACTTCTCGTATTTATACTTAATTAATAATCCATGGCCATTCCGAAACACCCCCCCCCCCCCCCCCAGGTTTTACAACTGATTCACCTGGTTAGTTCCATCTCCGGCTGCTACATGTTGTCAGCGGCTGCACATCCAACCAAGAAAGAGAAGAGGCGCAACGTCACTCATAGTCGCCAACTGACGCGCTTCCCAAGACCGCACAGATCCCTGGCACGCGGCGCTAAGGGACAAATTGAGCAGGACTGAACTCAGCGTGAGAACTCGGTCTCAAGCGTGAGCGCGTGAGAAATTGCTCCAGTGAGGCGAGTCTCACGCCGAAAGCGTGAGAGTTGGCAGCCCTGCAATTTTGTCCAAACTCTCCCTCCAGATGATACACTCTAATCCAGGCAACATTCTGGTCAACTGCTTCTGCAACCTCTCCAAATTCACCACATCCTTCCTGTAACAGGCAGCCAGAACGGCACACAATGCTCCAAATACGGGCGAACCAATATCACACAGGCCGTTGCCAGATGACTCCCTGACCCTTGTATTTAATGCTCCATCCGATGATACAAGCAGACCACACAACGTCTTTCCCATTGTACTTGTGTTGCCACTTTCAGAGAGCTATGGACTTGTTATCCTGATACATTTGATCACCACTGCTGCTAGGTATCTCGCTATTCAATGTATAACCCAGGTGCAGGAGGCTAAACTGGCCCCTTGACCTTGCTCTGCCCTTCACTAAGGTCAAGAATGATCCAGATTTGATCCCTGCATCACTTTCTAATTCCCTTGCTTCTTTTGCTGATTAAATGCTTGGCGTCACTGGCTTCAATATATTCATTGTCCCTTGCCCCATAGCTCTCTGTCAGAGCAAGAAGCAAAGAAGAATTTCTGCATGGTTCTGAAATGATGATCATGAAATTATACCTGCACAAGGAGTAAATTCCTCATTGCATTCAAGTTGGGTCTTCCTCCGAATCGTATTTCAATAAATCATCTCTTTCTTGTAAATTTGTGAGTTTTGGCGCTTCTTCTTCCATCAGCCATTTCATCCCTGGAATTGGTGCAGTAAACCTTCTCTACCCAGAGTCCAATGTGAATCTCTACACTCAGTTCTCCAGATGTGGTCTTTATAGATTGGCTGGTGGACAGAATCCAGTAGTATTCAGACAGTTCTGGCTGAGGCGTCAGTGAGAACGTTGGGACCAGTATCCACAGTTCTATTAGCTTTGAAATCGTGTGCAAAAGGACAGTTCTGGCCTTCCAGGTAAAATTCTACACTGGGCATGGACAACTTTGACAGTATGGGATAGGTCTGGGTGAGTCCCACGTGTCATGTTGTTGGTGGACTCAGCTATGTTTGGTTTATCTTAGCTGAGGCAGGAGTCTCCTGAGGATTATGTGGAGGACTTTCAACAGTCTGGTCTGAGTGACTCTGACGAGTTTGTTGCCTTATATTTTACACATATTTGGATAAACAAATTTGTCAATGTTTTATGTGGGGAGAGGGGGAGGGGGTCGGGGGAGCCTTTTTTTGAGTTTCTTACCTTGCCGGAGATGCGATTAATTTTTGGGTCGCATCTCCGGTCGCTCTGCGGCCTGCCATCGATGGAGCTGGAGGCCTCCACGGACTAACCTGATCCCCACCGCGGGGTGTAGACATAACATCAGAGCCGATCCCTTGCCTGGGAGTGCACCAACTGCGGCCTGCAGACTTACCATCAAGAGTTCGCAGTCTCGGGAGAGGCCGAGTCGGGAAGCTCCAACAACGCAGAGGCTCCACCAGCCCCGACCTGGGGTCCGATCGCCGGCGCGGGGGAGCTGACATCTGATGCAGGAGCTGATTGCCCCGATACAGAAGGCCCAAACACCGCCTGCTATGGGAGTCAAGACTGCCCCGTGAACGGCGGGATCAAGGCCCCCGACCGCGGGAGAGCATAGAAGGGAAGAGATTTAAAAACAATTTTGCCTTCCATCACAGTGAGGAATGTGGAGTCACTGTGGTGGATGTTTATGTTAAAATGTATTTTGTGTGTTCCGTTGCTTTTTATTTGTATGACTGACTTGGCAAATAACTCTTATGTTGCAAAACATACTTGGCTAATAAAGCATTATTGTGATTGTGATTAACTGAAGAAAAGGGGAAACTGTTTTAATTATAGAATGCAATTTTGGAAGATTTAAATGATTTTATTGCTGATTTTGTGCTATAGATGCAGCACAACTTAATATTCTGTGAAAATGGAACTGAGTGGATTTAGTGAATGCACTGACGTCTGGCAGGGTGAAAGCAAACATTGCAATTGCTGTATCATGGTTAGATCTGCCTGGACAACATGCAAAACAAAATGCTTCACTCTCTGCACACAACAATGATTAACCATTACTGAGGGCGAGAGGCGTGTGTGGAGAGAGGAGCTAAGTTACTGGATCAGTTTGGAGACCCACTCCACCGGGCACATCATAAGGATAGGAGCAGAATTAGGCCATTCAAGTCTACTCTGCAATTCAATCATGGCTGATCTATCTCTCTGTCCTAACCCCATTCTCCTACCTTCTCCCCATTACTTCTGACACCTGTACTAATCAAGAATCCATCTATCTCTGCCTTGAAAATATCCACTGGCTTGGCCTCCACATCCTGTGGCAAAGAATTCCACAGATTCAACACACACTGACCAAAAAAATGTCTCCTCATCTCTTTAAAAAAAAGAACGCCCTTTAATTCTGAGGCTATGACCTCTAGTCCTGAGACTCTCCCACTAGTGGAAATACACTCTCCATCAGGGCCGGCTTTAAGCCGATTTGACCGATTGCCCCCAATTGGGCCCCGCGCCTAATGGGGGCCCCGCACTAATGTTCCGTATTTCGTACGGAAATACGAATTCTCTTTGTTAAATAAAGTTTATATTTTTTAATTCGCCATGCGGATTATTTTTTTAAACGACCATGTATAACAACCGCTGCACGGCCATCAGACACAAACGATTTGTTAACTAGTACTGTTAGCACTTCTTAACATGAAGTAGTTAACAAGTTGTTATATCAATCTGCAACCATCCACATTCCTCAGTGAATGTTATTGTGTTTTGAATGAGTATTAATGACGCCGTGTTCCTTTGTATAAAATTCACGCGGCGTCAATAATACTTGTTTAAAACACAATTACATTTACTGAGGAATGTAGATCGATGACACGTTGAGAATTTCTTTAAACTCACCATCATGAGTGAGGGCCACGGAAGGGGCTTCTTCCTGGTGTGTAGGTTAGTCATTCACCTACCGACCCACGTTGTGTCTCTCTGTCTTTTGCTCTCCCCCTCCCTCCCTCCCGCTCCCCATCTCGTCTCTCTCTAGCTCTCCCACTCCCTCTCTATCACCCTGTCTCCTCAGCATTCCCGGAATCATTGACGTTTAGCGGTAGACAAAAATGCTGGAGAAACTCAGCGGGTGAGGCAGCCGCCTTGACCGCTGAGTTCCTCCAGCACTCTGTGTTTTTTGTTTGGCTCTGAAGTTGAAGGTGGCTCAGCGGGACGGGCAGCGGCTCTGGGGAGAGGGTTGCGTTTCTGGTCGAGACCCGTCTCCAGACAATCACAAGTACTCTCACCGACGAGAGTTCAATTCAGTCTGAAGAAGGGTCTTCTCTCCAGAGTCGCTGCGCTGCCTGTCCTGCTGAGTTACTCCAGCTTTATGTCTATCTTCAATTTCAGAGAAATACAATTTCTCACGGGGGGGCTTATAACGTCTCTAAACCCCTCTGGGACACTCTGAACACCTCTAAACCCCGTCTATTCCCCCCTATTTCCCTCTACAACACTTCTGAACCCATCTGAAGCCCTCTAAACATCTCTAAACTGTTTAAACTAGGAGACTGCAAGGTGACTTGGATAGGCTGGGAGAGTGGGCAAATGCATGGCAGATGCAGTATAATGTGGATAAATGTGAGGTTACCCACTTTGGTGGCAAAAACAGGAAAGTAGACTTTTATCTGAATGGTGGCCGATTAGGCAAAGGGGAGGTGCAACGAGACCTGGGTGTCATGGTACACCAGTCATTGAAAGTAGGCATGCAGGTGCAGCAGGCCGTGAAGAAAGCGAATGGTATGTTAGCATTCATAGCAAAATGATTTGAGTATAGGAGCAGGGAGGTTCTACTGCAGTTGTACAGGGTCTTGGTGAGACCGCACCTGGAGTATTGCGTACAGTTTTGATCTCTTAATCTGAGGAAAGACATTCTTGCCATAGAGGGAGTACAGAGAAGGTTCACCAGACTGATTCCTGGGATGGCAGGACTTTCATATGAAGAAAGACTGGATAGACCCGGCTTGTACTCGCTAAAATTTAGAAGATTGAGGGGGATCTTATAGAAACTTACAAAATTCTTAAGGAGTTGGACAGGCTAGATGCAGGAAGATTGTTCCCGATGTTGGGGAAGTCCAGAACAAGGGGTCACAGTTTAAGGATAAAGGGGAAATCTTTTAGGACTGAGATGAGAAAAACATTTTTTACACAGAGAGTGGTGAATCTCTGGAATTCTCTGGCACAGAATGTAGTTGAGGCCAGTTCGTTGGCTATATTTAAGAGGGAGTTAGATGTAGCCCTTGTGGCTAAAGGAATCAGGGGGTATGGAGGGAAGGCAGGTACAGGATACTGAGTTGGATGATCAGCCATGATCATATTGAATGGCTGTGCAGGCTCGAAGGGCCAAATGGTCTACTCCTGCACCTATTGTCTATGGTTCTATGACTGCGTCCAACTGCTGTCTGGTTCGTTGATCGGTTTGCTAGATGTGAACTATTTTGTGAGAGAAAAATGCTCACGGCAGACCAAACGTGTTAAACAGAAATTGGCCAGATATTGAGCTTTACACAGTGAGAAATCATGTGAAATAATCACTGAATTTTAAATGAATGTACCTGCATATTATACTGTTTAGTTTGGAGATACAACCAGATAGTCTGGTTGATACAACCAGATTAGTTTGGAGATACAACCAGATAGGCTGGTTGATACAACCAGATTAGTTTGGAGATACAACCAGATAGTCTGGTTGATACAACCAGATTAGTTTGGAGATACAACCAGATAGTCTGGTTAATACAACCAGATAGTCTGGTTGATACAACCAGTTTAGTTTGGAGATACAACCAGATAGTCTGGTTGATACAACCAGTTTAGTTTGGAGATACAACCAGATAGTCTGGTTGATACAACCAGATTAGTTTGGAGATACAACCAGATAGTCTGGTTAATACAACCAGATAGTCTGGTTGATACAACCAGTTTAGTTTGGAGATACAACCAGATAGTCTGGTTGATACAACCAGATTAGTTTGGAGATACAACCAGATAGTCTGGTTGATACAACCAGTTTAGTTTGGAGATACAACCAGATAGTCCACTGAGTTCGCACCGACCCGCGATTTTTGTTACAGATTTGACAATTTTATTTGGCGGCCAATCAATCGCTGTCTCTAAGGGGGTTGCATCCAATCACCAACCAGCTTGCTTTAAAATTCCCGTCCAATCAACAAATAGGTCTCCTCCCGTCCAATCAACAAATAGGTCTCCTCCCGTCCAATCAGCCGCTGTCTCCAAGGGGCATTGTGTCCAATCACATAATGCAGTTTAATGGTAAATAGCAGCTACGGTAAAGGTTGGAAGCCAGCGGAGCTACTGACAGGCAAACGGGAGGGAGCAGGAGAGATTCACACAGTGTATAATCCATAGCACCTAGTGTACAATTTCATAATATATACTAAATAACTGGGCTGACACACCTTGGCTGGGAATCTGTGGTTCACCAAAATTGTTCCCATTTGGGCCCCGCACATCCTAAGGCCGGCCCTGAGAGTAGGGGCCCCGCCATCAGTTTTCTAATTGGGCCCCGCAATTCCTAGCACCGGACCTGCTCTCCATATCCACTCTATCCAAGCCTTTCACTATTCTGTATGTTTCAATGAGGTCCCCCCCCCTCATTCTTCTAAACTCCAGCAGGTACAGGGGCAGTGTCGACAAACGCTCACCATAGGTCAACCTACTAATTCCTGGGATCATTCTTGTAAAACTCCTCTGCAGGGCTGGCCTTAAGCCGATTGGACCGATTTCTCCCAATTGGGACCAGCGCCTAAGGGGGGCCCCCGCGTTAATTTTCCGTATATTGTACGGAAATACAAATTTGCCAAATTTTAAAATTTCTCATGGGGGGCTTATAGCGTCTACCCCCCACCTCGCCCCCTCCTTCCTTCCCAACCTCAGCCTCACGGACCTTAGCTTACCCCTAGTTCCTAAAACCCAATCCCATCACTGATTGCAATATATATGTAACACCACATTGCAGGTTTTACAGGGGCTCTGGGGAGAGGGTTGCCTTTCTGGTCGAGACCCTTCTTCAGACAATCACAAGTACTCTCACCGACGAGAGTTCAGTTCAGTCTGAAGAAGGGTCTTCTCTCCAGAGTCACAGCGCTGCCTGTCCTGCTGAGTTACTGCAGCTTTTGTCTATCCTCACATTGCAGGTTCTACAGATTATTTTGATTATATTGAGTGGATGTTTTATTGAGTGGATGTTTCTAGATTAATTTATGGGAATTATACATTAAATTCCTTCCATCTAGCATATATATTCATGACAATGAGATTTAAAAATCGTGTTATATTGTGAATTCTTGTGTGAATGGGATTAGTTTGTTATTTGAATACTTAGGCTATTCTTTTAAATTATCCTTTTCTTAAGAGATTGAATCTACAGGACATTCATAATGGGAAAGTAGTGGGCAGAAAGGCATGTCATGCATGGTTTGAAGAGCAAAAACTTGTGTTTACAATGCCAAAATTGAAAAGTTGAGATAAAACAAGGTGTACAGAGTTGCTTATTGGTTACAATCTGAGGAGCATGATGATGCTACTGATTATGATATGCCAATGTACCAGCTAGCAACTGATCTTCTCCATAAAGACCTGGTCTATTGCTAGAAATTGTAATTTATTTACCTATCTGTTACGAACTTACAGCATATAATACAATAATATTAAAGTTCTGATCTTGACAATATCACATTTTAAAATCTTCAAGGCAGTCTGGGTGTTTATTACTTTTTCCGTCACAACGGTCAAATTTGTAATTAGCTACAATTAGGTAATTAACTAATGATATGCTTTAATTTCAGGTCATCCAAGTAAGATGTTTTATATTTGTTTCAGAATGCTTCAATCTATAATAACTGAAAAGTTCATTCAGTTCTCTTAATTTTTAAGAAAGTTATGGGCTTTTGACTGTCCTCGATCACAGCTTTGGTGTTAAGTCAATGGAGAAACAAGATGCTAATTTCCGAGTATGAAAATGGCCATAACTTTTTTAATACTGAAGATATCAAAGTGAATTAGGTGTAAAAATTAAACTTCTTTTTATTTAAGAAGGAACTGCAGATGCTGGAAAATCGAAGGTACACAAAAAAGCTGGAGAAACTCAGCAGGTGCAGCAGCATCTATGGAGCGAAGGAAATAGGCAACGTTTCGGGCCGAAACCCTTCTTCAGACTAAAGAAGGGTTTCGGCCCGAAACATTGCCTATTTCCTTCGCTCCATAGATGCTGCTGCACCCGCTGAGTTTCTCCAGCTTTTTGTGTACCTTTAAACTTCTTTTTATGCTTTATCTGATGGGATAAATTGCAGACTTGATTTTTAAAATCTCAAAATTTTGTAACATTGCTAGAAAATGTACCTGTATCTTGGAGGCCGAAGGTTAGGTTGTTACCCAAGAAAGATAGACTTCGTTATCTCTCAGTACAGCAACATCAAAAACGATGTTGCTGTACTGATGGACAGCCAATTCTATCCCTCATTGCTAGTAGCTGATGGGAAGCGGCTGTAAAAGAACAGCGCTGCTGGGGGGGGGGGGGGGGGGGGGGGGGGGGGGGGGGGGAGAGAGAGTTTCTTTCACAGCGTGCGGGTAGTCTGTCTAGGGGTAAAGTTGCGGGGAGGGCCGGAGCGTTGAGTAGGAGGCGGTCGGGGATCATGCCGGCATCCAGTTCAAGAACGGGTCAGCGGGCGATGTGGAGCTTACTCCATGTGTCAGTGTGAGTAACCCCAATTGATCCCTTGTTCGCGCTGACACAGGAGTAAGCTCCACCGCCCGCTGTGATGTTATCCATCACCCGCTGACCCACTCCGCTCTATGATCTTTGCTCTTGAGCTGGTCCCCTCACTGTTCAGATGGAGAGCACTGCCAGAGGTGAGCGGACCGGCAGAAGGCGCTGAGATGGCAGTCGGTTCTGCTGTCCGGTGATGGCGGCCGCTCGTAGCCACGCGAGCTGCTTCCCTCCCCGGCCACAATGCGGTGGCTCCGCGCCCGGAGCGCCGCAGCAGCGGTAGGTGAGAGGGTTACTGGCATGAACCCGATCCCCTCCTTCTCAACGTTCCTACTCTCCCCGCAACTTTATCCCTGGCTAGACACCCCACACGCTGTGAAAGGACCTCATCCCCCCAATTGGTCCCTTGAACTAGTATAGTCATTCAATAACATGACAACTGATTCATGTGTGCTCCCGTTTTCCCTAAAAATCCTATAGCAAGCAAGATAGACCACTCCTTCTAAATGCAATGGGCTGACACGTGGTACGCAACGGAGCGGAACGTGGACCTTTTTCTTCATCCATTTCTGTAACCCGACCCAACTCGCAGTGTAATTAATGTTGCGGGGGAATAGACAATAGACAATAGGTGCAGGAGTAGGCCATTCGGCCCTTTGAGCCAGCACCACCATTCCATGTGATCATGGCTGATCATTCCCAATCAGTACCCCGTACCTGACTTCTCCCCATATCCCCTGATTCTGCTATTTTTAAGAGCCCTATTTAGCTCTCTCTTGAAAGCATCCAGAGAACCCGCCTCTACCACACTCTGAGGCAGAGAATTCCACAGACTTACCACTCTCTATGAGAAAAAGTGTTTCCTTGTCTCCGTTCTAAATGGCTTATTCCTTATTCTTAAACTGTGGCCCCTAGTTCTGGACTCCCCCAACATCGGGAACATGTTTCCTGCCTCCAGCCTGTCCAAACCCTTAACAATCTTATATGTTTCAATGAGATACCCTCTCATCCTTCTAAACTCCAGAGTGTACAAGCCCAACTGCTCCATTCTCTCAGCATATGACAGTCCCGCCATCCCGAGAATTAACATCGTAAACCTACGCTGCTCTCCCTCAATAGCACGAATGTTCTTCCTCAAATTAGGGGACCAAAACTGTACACAATACTCCAGGTGTGGTCTCACTAGGGCTCTGTACAACTGCAGAAGGACCTCTTTGCACCTATATTCGATTCCTCTTGTTATAAAGGCCAACATGCCATTCGCTTTCTTCACTGCTTGCTGTAGCTGCATGCTTACTTTCATAGACTGATGAACAAGGACCCCCCAGGTCCCCTTTTCCCAACGATGCCATTTAGATAGTAATCTGCCATCCTGTTTTTGCTACCAAAGTGGATAACCTCACATTTATCCGCATTAAACCTCATCTGCCATGCATCTGCCCACTCCCCCAACCTGTCCAAGTCACCCTGCATTCTCATAGCATCCTCCTCACAGTTCACACTGCCACCCAGCTTTGTGTCATCTGCAAATTTGCTAATGTTACTTTGAATCCCTTCATCCAAATCATTGATGTATATTGTAAATAGCTGCGGTCCCAGCACCGAGCCTTGCGGTACCCCACTAGTCCCTGCCTGCCATTCTGAAAGGGACCCGTTAATCCCTACTCTTTGTTTCCCGTCTGCCAACCACTTCTCTATCCATGTCAGCACTCTACCCCTCAATACCATGTACCCTAATTTTGCCCACTAACCTCCTATGTGGGACCTTATCAAATGCTTTCTGAAAGTCCAGATACACTACATCCACTGGCTCTCCCTTGTCCATTTTCCTAGTTACATCTTCAAAAAATTCCAGAAGATTAGTCAGGCATGAATTACCCTTCGTAAATCCATGCTGACTCGGACCGATCCTGTTCCTGCTATCCAAATGTTGAGCTGTCTCATCTTTTATAATTGACTCCAGCAACTTCTCCACCATCGATGTCAGGCTAACTGGTCTATAATTCTCTGTTTTCTCTCTCCCGCCTTTCTTAAAAAGTGGAATAACATTAGCTACCCACCAATCCACAGGAACTGATCCTGATTCTATAGAACATTGGAAAATTATCACCAATGCATCAACAATTTCTAGAGCCACTTCTTTAAGTACCCTGGGATGCAGACCAACAATGCCCTGGGGATTTATCAGCCTTCAGTCCCATCAGTCTATCCAACACCGTTTCCTGCTTAATGTGGATTTCCTTCAGTTCCTCCGTCACCCCAGATTCTCTGGCCACTACTATATCAGGAAGACTGTAATAACCATATAACCATATAACCATATAACAATTACAGCACGGAAACAGGCCATCTCGGCCCTACAAGTCCGCGCCGAACAATTTTTTTTTCCCTTAGTCCCACCTGCCTGCACTCATACCATAACCCTCCATTCCCTTCTCATCCATATGCCTATCCAATTTATTCTTAAATGATACCAACGAACCTGCCGCCACCACTTCCACTGGAAGCTCATTCCACACCGCTACCACTCTCTGAGTAAAGAAGTTCCCCCTCATGTTACCCCTAAACTTCTGTCCTTTAATTCTGAAGTCATGTCCTCTGGTTTGAATCTTCCCTATTCTCAAAGGGAAAAGCTTGATCACATCAACTCTGTCTATCCCTCTCATCATTTTAAAGACCTCTATCAAGTCCCCCCTTAACCTTCTGCGCTCCAGAGAATAAAGACCTAACTTATTCAACCTATCTCTGTAACTTAGTTGTTGAAATCCAGGCAACATTCTAGTAAATCTCCTCTGTACTCTCTCTATTTTGTTGACATCCTTCCTATAATTGGGCGACAAAAATTGTACACCTTCCAGATTTGGTCTCACCAATGCCTTGTACAATTTTAACATTACATCCCAGCTTCTATACTCAATGCTCTGATTTATAAAGGCTAGCATACCAAAAGCTTTCTTTACCACCCTATCTATATGAGATTCCACCTTCAAGGAACTATGCACGGTTATTCCCAGATCCCTCTGTTCAACTGTATTCTTCAATTCCCTACCATTTATCATGTACGTCCTATTTTGATTTGTCCTGCCAAGGTGTAACACCTCACATTTATCAGCATTAAACTCCATCTGCCATCTTTCAGCCCATTTTTCCAAATGGCCTAAATCACTCTGTAGACTTTGGAAATCCTCTTCATTATCCACAACACCCCCTATCTTGGTAATAAACAAGTAATAAACAATAAACAAGTAATAAACAAGTTATTACTACGTAATAAATTATAATTCTGAAAATGAGGAGAAGATTTTTACCAAATAACTTTTATTTCTACGAGGATGTTTCCGTAACCCGGCTTCCGTCTCCGCACTAGTATCTTTGCTCCGCTATGGGATCTTTGGTGTGGAGACAGAAGCCGGTTACGGAAATGTGGCCGAAAATTGCCCATGAATCTGCCCATGACCGTACTACGTATTTTTCGTCGAGTGATCTATCTTGCTTGCTATAGGATCTTTGGATTTTCCCACCTTCTTTCCACCTGCCGTCACCCTCCACCCCCCACCCATTCAGTAATTCAGAAAGAAGGAGATGTGAAAGCCTTGGGCAATTTGAATTGTTACTTTATTTATTTTTATTTTTACAGAGAGAACAATCTGTGCATGCGCCGTTGAAGATTTTTTTAAAGCCGACTGACTGTTATATTATTCATGACACGTGACTCATTTTAAATTATTTATTTCTATTTCTATGAAAATTGTTCCCAATTGGGCCCCGCACCTCCTAAGGCCAGCCCTGCTCCTCTGGAACCTCTCCAGAGCGAGCACATCCTTCCTCATATACGGTGCCCAAAATTGCTCACAATATTCTAAATGCGGCCTTACCATCACCTTATAGAGCCTCAACGTTACATCTCTGTTTTGGTATCCAAACCCTCTTGAAATAAATGGAAGCATTGAGCTTGCTTTCTTTACCACCGTCACGTGACTCAGTTTTGGTTGCTGGTTTGATTTCAGATTTACAGCATCTGTGGGTGTGATTTCAGATTTACAGTATCTGATTACCATCTGGTTTGGGAATTGCTCTGCCAAGGACAAGAAGGCTCTGCAGAGAGTAGTGCGTTCGGCCGAACGCACTATGGGAACTTCACTCGCCCCCCTGCAGGAACTATACAACAGGAGGTGCAACTCCAGAGCAAATAAAATCATGGGAGACCCCTTCCACCCCTGCAACGGACTGTTCCAGCTGCTACGGTCAGGCAAATGCATCCATTGCCATGCGGTGAGAACGGAGAGCTTGAGAAGGAGTTTCTTCCCAGAGGCCATTCGGACTGTAAACGCCTATCTCACCAGGGACTAACTCTACTGAACGTTTTTCCTTCCATTATTTATTATATAAAAGAATATATGTGTTATGATTGTGTTTATAGTTTGTTTGGTTGTTTGGTTGTTTGTCTTTTGCACAAAAGTCCGCGAGCATTGCCACTTTCATTTCACTGCACATCTCGTATGTGTATGTGACAAATAAACTTGACTTGACATAACCATATAACCATATAACAATTACAGCACGGAAACAGGCCATCTCGGCCCTACAAGTCCGTGCCGATCAACTTTTTTCCCTTAGTCCCTCCTGCCTGCACTCATACCATAACCCTCCATTCCCTTCTCATCCATATGCCTATCCAACTTATTTTTAAATGATACCAACGAACCTGCCGCAACCACTTCCACTGGAAGCTCATTCCACACAGCTACCACTCTTTGAGTAAAGAAGTTCCCCCTCATGTTACCCCTAAACTTCTGTCCCTTAATTCTGAAGTCATGTCCTCTTGTTTGAATCTTCCCTATTCTCAAAGGGAAAAGCTTGTCCACGTCAACTCTGTCTATCCCTCTCATCATTTTAAAGACCTCTATCAAGTCCCCCCTTAACCTTCTGCGCTCCAGAGAATAAAGACCTAACTTATTCAACCTATCTCTGTAACTTAGTTGTTGAAACCCAGGCAACATTCTAGTAAATCTCCTCTGTACTCTCTCTATTTTGTTGACATCCTTCCTATAATTGGGCGACCAAAATTGTACACCATACTCCAGATTTGGTCTCACCAATGCCTTGTACAATTTTAACATTACATCCCAGCTTCTATACTCAATACTCTGATTTATAAAGGCTAGCATACCAAAAGCTTTCTTTACCACCCTATCTATATGAGATTCCACCTTCAAGGAACTATGCACGGTTATTCCCAGATCCCTCTGTTCAACTGTATTCTTCAATTCCCTGCCATTTACCATGTACGTCCTATTTTGATTTGTCCTGCCAAGGTGTAGCACCTCACATTTATCAGCATTAAACTCCATCTGCCCTCTTTCAGCCCATTTTTCCAAATGGCCTAAATCACTCTGTAGACTTTGGAAATCCTCTTCATTATCCACAACACCCCCTATCTTGGTATCATCTGCATACTTACTAATCCAATTTACCACCCCTTCATCCAGATCATTGATGTACATGACAAACAACAAAGGACCCAACACAGATCCCTGAGGCACCCCACTAGTCACCTGCCTCCAACCCGACAAACAGCCATCCACCATTACCCTCTGGCTTCTCCCATTCAGCCACTGTTGAATCCATCTTGCTATTCCTGCATTTATACCCAACAGTTGAACCTTCTTAACCAACCTTCCATGAGGAACCTTGTCAAAGGCCTTACTAAAGTCCATATAGACAACATCCACTGCTTTACCCTCGTCAATTTCCCTAGTAACCTCTTCAAAAAATTCAAGAAAATTAGTCAAACATGACCTTCCAGGCACAAATCCACGTTGACTGTTCCTAATCAGACCCTGTTTATCCAGATGCTTATATATATTATCTCTAAGTATCTTTTCGATTAATTTGCCCACCACTGAAGTTAAACTAACAGGTCTATAATTGCTAGGTTTACTCTTAGAACCCTTTTTAAACAATGGAACAACATGCGCAGTACGCCAATCCTCGGGGACTATTCCCGTTTCTAATGACATTTGAAATATTTCTGTCATAGCCCTGGCTATTTCTACACTAACTTCCCTCAATGTCCTAGGGAATATCCTGTCAGTACCTGGAGACTTATCCACTTTTATATTTTTTAAAAGTGTCAGTACTTCTTTTACTTTGAAACTCATAGTATCCATAGCTACTCTACTAGTTTCCCTTACCTCACATAATTCAATATCCTTCTCCTTGGTGAATACCGAAGAAAAGAAATTGTTCATTATCTCCCCCATCTCTTTTGGCTCTGCAAATAGCTGTCCACTCTGTCTCTCCAATGGACCAATTTTATCCCTTGTCATCCTTTTGCTATTAATATAGCTGTAGAAACCCTTTGGATTTACTTTCACCGTACTTGCCAAAGCAACCTCATGTCTTCTTTTAGCTTTTCTAATTTTTTTCTTAAGATTCTTTTTACATTCCTTATACTCCTCAAGCACCTCATTTACTTCATGCTGCCTATAATTATTGTAGATCTCCCTCTTTTTCCGAACAAGATGTCCAATTTCCCTTGAAAACCAGGGCTCTTTCCAATTTTTACTGTTTCCTTTCAACCGAACAGGAACATAAAGATTCTGTACTCTTAAAATTTCCCCTTTAAATGTCCTCCATTTCTCTTCTACATCTTTCTCATAAAACAAAATGTCCCAGTTCACTCCTTTTAAATCATCTCGCATCTCATCAAAGTTAGCCTTTCTCCAATCAAAAATCTCAACCCTAGGTCCAGTTCTGACCTTCTCCATAATTATATTGAAACTAATGGTATTGTGATCACTGGACCCGAAGTGTACCTCCGCCACCTGTCCCGTCTCATTTCCTAACAGGAGGTCCAGCACTGCCCCTCCTCTAGTAGGTACCTCTATGTATTGCTGTAAAAAACTATCCTGCACACATTTTACAAACTCCAAACCATCCAGCCCATTTACAGAATGTGTTTCCCAGTCTATGTGTGGAAAGTTGAAATCTCCCACAATCACTACCTTGTGCTTACTACTAATATCTGCTATCTCCTTACATATTTGCTCTTCCAATTCTCGTTCCCCATTTGGCGGTCTATAATACACCCCTATAAGTGTTGCTACACCTTTCCCACTTCTCAGTTCCACCCAAATAGCCTCCCTAGACGAGCCCTCCAATCTATCCTGCCAAAGCACTGCTGTAATATCTTCCCTGACTAGCAATGCAACACCTCCACCTCTTGCCCCTCCAATTCTATCACACCTGAAGCAACAAAATCCTGCAACCATGTTTCACTGATCGCCAC
Source organism: Amblyraja radiata (assembly GCF_010909765.2). Classification (NCBI taxonomy): domain Eukaryota; kingdom Metazoa; phylum Chordata; class Chondrichthyes; order Rajiformes; family Rajidae; genus Amblyraja; species Amblyraja radiata. The sequence continues at coordinate 121,955 of NW_022630103.1, forward strand.
AACATCATACTTCCAGGTGTCTATCCAGACTCTAAGCTCATCCACCTTTCTTACAATGCTCCTAGCATTAAAATATGCACATTTAAGAAACCCCTCGTCTCTTATTCTCTGTTTGTTTCCTTTTTTTTCTTTCTCCTCTTGTGTCCGAGTGCTTCCCTTTTCTGCCTCCCATTCGTGACTTGACTGTGTGTTTGATTTCAGGTTTACAGCATCTGTGGGCTTTTATTTCAGATTTGGAGCATCCCCTTATGACGCACTGGCCGCAGTACGCATGTGCAGAGTCTGGAAAGTCACCGGATGGGCGGTGCTTCCTTCCTGTTGCAGCCAAAGATCCTATAGGATCTTTGGTTGCAGCGGCGGGTGGGGAGGGAGGGGAGGGGAGGGGAGGGGAGGGGAGGGGAGGTGGAGGGAGGGGAGGGGAGGGGAGGTGAGGGGAGGGGAGGGGAGGGAGGGACCCCACCCCACCCCACTGTCCGGCCGGGGATACTCAGGGCCCGGGGAGCGGCGACAGCAGATTGCCATCGGTGAGTATTTTGTTGGGGAGAGACTTGGGTTATATTTGGCCATTGAATTTGATTCCCTCTTGTCTGTGGGGACATTGAAGTTATTGTTGTGACTACATGTGTCCCAGTGATAGTTTGAAGCGGAAATATTCAGCAACAGCTGCTGCTGTTGTATTTTGTCATTGGATGTGTTTGTGTAGATTCATGTTGCACAAGGACACAGATCTGTAAAGTTGTAAAGCAAATGTTGGACTTTGTTTCAGTTACTAAATGGCCCAACGTTCACGGTATTTTTTATAATGAGATTCAGGCATCAGAACTTGTTTTCTCCGTTTTCATTTATTTTTGGCGATCAACTTGCTCTGTTGCCAGAGTAAAGGAGTGTTGCTCGGTTTTATCACCCCCTGGTCACAGCGGAGAGAGTGATCCCAGGAGACGGTGCAGCAGAATGGTAACAATAGGAAAATATACTTTGAGGATTTGTAGCATGGAAGGCATTTTGTACATATTTGAATAATGAAATGAGAACTAACGAGTTGGGACTGTCTGTCGGGTATATGAGTGGAACAAATCTATTGACCAGGATAACACGTGACTTTTGCAACTTTTTTGGGGCATGGAAATTTAAAGAAACATTGCTATTCCAGAAGATCTGAGGAATAAGATAAAATGTTGCCATGCTGGAAACACACAGCAGATTGAGCAGCATTTGATCACATTCCCAGTTGTTATAATGGATCATCCACCATTGCACTTTCCACTGTTTTCAGTATTTACTATTTTCATCAATGAAGTAAATGCAATTTGTCTTTATTACTGTAGGAAAAATAGTAATGATTTGTGCTTGGCCCGATCCCGCACAGTAGTAAGATAACCAAATACATTTGTTTTAGATGCTAGAGGTTAATTAAAGGTAGAGATCACCTGTCCACAATTTGGATAGTTCAGGACCAGAAGTAGTACCATTTAATGCAGAATTGTATCTTTCAGCTATGATAATAGAGAATGTCTGCAAGATAGCAAAGGATAATCCCTGTTTGTTGAGGATGAATCAGTTGGAGAGCTGAGTGCTGAGAGGAACAGATGTTTGTTCAACAGTTCAGTAGTCCAATATGTAACTGTACAGTGAAATTCTTAAAGCACATATGACACATGTAGGCATCGTCATTTTCAAAGACCAAATCCGATCCGCCCGCGAGCTCGATGTCCTGGTGCAGTTCCTGTGAACTGACCTCCATCTCCTCACCCATCTTTGTGTCCCGTGGGGCAACTCCACCTACCTTGAATGCGATGTAGGCATGAACCCAGTTCCTACTGGGCCACTCCTCGCACCTGACGTCTCCAGCTCCCTCCTGATAATGCTGTCCGATGACCCTTTTAGGCGGGTTTGGGCAGTGTCCTGTAGAAATGAGACGGATGATTCTCCTGTGAAGTGGGACTGATGGTGAGACTGCAGTCGGATAACTGACATTATGGAGACCCAGCAGAGTCCAGGCCTGGGATATAATCCTTCTATTCTGGAATGGGAACTCCAGGGATGTGGTGGAATGTGCCATGGGTGTAGTGGGGACTACAGTTTCCAGCAGAGTTGGGACGTTTGCAGTTGGCCCATGAAATGGTTTATTTCCCGTTCCAGTTAGTGGGGAATTTGGCAATGGGTAACATCGTGGTGTGGAAGCTTTTGCCCTGGATGGCAGGGTTGTGATAAGAATAGGGCCAGAACAGAGTGTGACTAATTCCCCACAGTGTGTATTTTTCCTCTTTCTCTGTGAGTTGAAGCCTCCAAACAGGTGAGGTGGATGTTGGGGATTGGCCGGTTTGGTCTGGAATAGCGATACAGAGATCAGGATGTTTGAAAGTTTCAGGGATCTGGCACAAATGATGAATTGCTGCCTTAGATAGACCAGACAAAGTGTTATGGATGACAGGGCAGACTTGGTGGTCTACTCCTGTTTTGATTGTTTGTTAATTTACAGGGGATACCATCTTGTTTGGATGGGGTGTTTTCCACATCTCCGCTGCACTGTAATGCTGTTTGTTGGTTCACAAGGCAATGTCCTTCACATTCAATTGTCACCTGATGGCTCTATTAATATTGTTTATCCCAGAGCTACAGAGTTTGTGATCACCTGTTAACATCATGGCTGAAGGTGGTGACTGGGGAGGTGATTCAGTGGCCTCTACATCAAAGGAACAAAAAGGTTTGTGAGCCTTCTGTGGCATATCTATGTTGCCCTGACAGTGCGTGTGCACCTGATGCATGAAGTGAGGTTGACACGGAAGTGGGAATAGGGAAGGGGCTGAGCCCAGAGAGTTGACATCTACAGGGACATCACCATCACAGGTGGGCGGATGCAGGAATTGTCCGATAAATCAGCACTCTTTTTGGAAACAAATGATTTAAGTTGCCGCAAAAGTTGTCAGAATATCAGAGTCCAGAATCAGATTCTGCGCAGAAATAAGCTTTTGACCCGTATACCACCTGTTATTTTCTCTGCACTAATCCCATTTCTGAGCACTTGGTCTGTCGCCTACTATCCATTTACAGTTCGAATGGACATCCAGGTGCCCCTACAATGTTGTGACAGAGTACCTGCCTCCAACAGCACCTCAGGCAGCGTGTCCCAGACTGCAGCCATCACTACTGAAAGATTCTTCCTGAAAGATCACCCTGTAAACCTCAAGGTCTCCGCATTAAATCGATGCCCCCTGGTGTTAGCCATCTCTACTATGGAGAAAACTATTTTTGCCATCGACGCTACTTCTCATAGTTTTCTGTACGTCTATCAGATCACTGATTGTCCACCCCCAGCTTCAAGGAAGACGACTTAAATCACGCCAGCCTCTGCTGATAATTGAAATTTGTTGTGCTAGTATGAGTGTTGTGGGCTGAAGGTACTGGTTTCCAAAGGGCTAGTATGGAGTTTGTGGGCCGAATGTATTTTTGGGCTGGCAGCTCAGTCACTGAGGCCTGGCAGTACAATCACTCAGACCTGGCAGGCTGGCAGCTGAGAAACTGCCAGAAATTATGCCCAAAACAGGTGACAGACTGTGTGAGAGAGAGAAGGCGGTGAGGGTGACTGAATGGATTATTGGACTGGCAGTTCAGTCACTTAAGGCTGGTGGGCTGGCAGTTGACTAACTCATGGCTCGTGGGCTGGAAGTGCAGCCACTCACGCCTGGTACGCTGGCAGTTCGGTCAGTCACCCCACCTACCTTCGCCCCCCCCCCCCCCACACTCTGTTCCTTACCATTCCCCTCCCACCCACACATTCAGTGCATCTCCCCACAACCTCCCCCATGCACTCTTAGTGGCTCTCCCACAGAGCATTGTGATGAAGAACACACAGGCATCAATAGTGCTAAAAGGATTTATTAAAGTTTAAAATGTGAATGACTATTAAAATATAAGAACAATTTAAATGTTAAAGAGGAGAATTATTAAGTTCTTTCTTGTTGTGTCTCTTGTTGTGTTCTGCTGCTCACTGCCTCTTGATAATAATAATAATAATAATAAATTTTATTTAATGGGCGCCTTTCAGACATCTCAAGGACACCTTACATAGATTAATCGGAATAAAAACATATAATCGGAATAAAATAAGTAATAAAGACATCACAGAGACACAAATTAAAAACAGATTTCAATCCAAAAACAGAAAATCAAAAACACAGTGTGAAGAGAGAGCAGCGGCAGCCAAAGCGCGCCAGCGTCCACTCTCTCTTCACGGCAGCCATCTAGGACACAGACTTACAGGATTACAATTAGACAAAAAAATCATCCCCCCACAGTGGATAGCACTGTGGGGGAAGGCACAATGTCCAGTCCCCACCCCAAGTTCACCCCAAAGTCAGGCCTATTGAGGCCACCGCAATTGCCTCTACGGAGGCCCGATGTTCCTGGCCGTTCTCACCGGGTGGTCTTGCCCCGACGTTGGGAGAGTCCTCTCAGTGGCTGGGCCACCTGGAATGGCCGCTTCCAAGCTGGAGACCGCGGCTTCCGGAGCCGACAAGGCCGCGCCGGTTTGGTGCTCCTGGGCTCCCGATGATAAAGTCGGCGCCGCCTCTCCGCACTGCCGCCTCTCCGCACGCCGCCTCTCCGCTCCGCAGACCCGCAGCCCGGAGATGTTGCTCTCGGCGGTCCAGCTCACCAGAGCTCCAGCGCGTCGCTCCAGCGCGGCGACTCAGTCAAGGCATCGCCCGCTCCGCTCCACTCCGCTCCAGCGCTGTGCCGCCACCGAGGCCGAGGTGCTGGGCGGTCCCCGCCAGGAAACGGCGCTCCAAGCCCGCTGGTAGGCCACGAGGACGGGTTGACGGGCAGCCCGGAGAAAAGGCTGCCACACCGACCAGGTAGGGACCTAGAAATAAAGTTTACTCCTACCCCCCACATTAAAAAGTCCATATCCCCTACAAACAAAAAACAGGACTCACTAAAAACTATTAAAAAAATGAATTAAAACGGACAGCTGCTGGCTAGCAGCCGTTCACCAAGATGGCTCCTCCTCTGATGTTCTACATCTCTATAAGATCACCCTTCAACCTCAATATTCCATTATGACTATTTTCTGTTGATAAAAAGAGACAATTTTGATATAGAGAAATTCAGCGGACACATTTTAAGAAAGGAATTCTGAGAATTTATCTCAGAAGTCATCATTCAACGAAGCACGTTTTTAATGACAACATTCTTGGTCAATGTTCCATCCTTCAGGAAAACTTTGACATTTCCCTTCATCTTTCCTTGGCTAAGAGCAACATATAGTTTTCTATGCTTGTCGAGGTAGATCAACACCTTCTGCATTGTTTGTCCTTGTGCTTTATGGATTGTCATTAGCAAAACTTGATTGAATGGGGAATTGGGTCCGCTGAAGGGGAATGTCTTCACCTTCTGTCAAAATGAGTGCTACCCTAGGAATGAGAACAATGTCATCTTTGAAGGCTCCTATGTTGATTCTTGCAACGATCAGATTATTGTGCAGCTCTTCCACAATCATCCTCGTTCCATTGCATCGTTAGGCGGCTCCAAGTTTCTCATTAATATGATTGGAGATCCTTTTTTCAACTACAATTTGTGTGGTGGTAATCCAGAGAGCTTGAGTGAATCGAGGAATTCGCACCTGATTCGAGGGCCATTTCTTCCACACTCTTGTGAAATTCGTGAACGAACATCTCAGAAGCTAGGGTAGTCACAAAATGCTGGAGTAACTCAGCGGGACAGGCAGCATCTCTGGAGAGAAGGACTGGGTGACATTTCGGGTCGGGCCCTTCAGATGATAGGGATGTATTCCTGTTCTCCCAATTTACCTTTTTACCTATTTACGTCTACCTCATCAAGGACATTGCACTTTGTCTGAGGAACTGATGCGCTACTATGCTGCGAACTATATTCTGCACTCTGTATCTCCACCTTTGCTCCAACCAAGCTTTTCACAGTACTTTGGTATATGCAACGTTAATGCATGAACAGTTAAAATGAATGCCCGACTGAAGAGTCAGAGTTTCAGAAGTTTAGACAATTTGGATCTTTTCTGGGATAGAAACATAGAAACATAGAAAATAGGTGCAGGAGGAGCCATTCGGCCCTTCGAGCCAGCACTGCCATACATTGTGATCATGGCTGATCGTCCCCTATCAATAGCCCGTGCCTGCCTTCTCCCCATATCCCTTGAGTCCACTAGCCTCTAGAGCTCTATCTAACTCTCTCTTAAATCCATCCAGTGACTTGGCCTCCACTGCCTTCTGTGGCAGGGAATTCCATAAATTCACAACTCTCTGGGTGAAAACGTTTTTTCTCACCTCAGTCTTAAATGACCTCCACTTTATTCTAAGACTGTGGTCCCTAGTTCTGGACTCGCCCAACATTGGGAACATTTTTCCTGCATCTAGCTTGCCCAGTCCTTTTATAATTTTATATGTTTCTATAAGATTCCCCCTCATCCTTCTAAACTCCAGTGAATACAAGCCTAGTCTTCTCAATCTTTCCTCATATGACAGTCCTGTTATCCCAGGGATCAATCTCGTGAACCTACGCTGCACTGCCTCAATCACAAGGATGTCCTTCCTTAAATTAGGGGACCAAAACTGTACACAATACTCCAGATGTGGTCTCACCAGAGCCGTATATTACCAGAGGGTAATGGTGGATGGTTGTTTGTCGGGTTGGAGGCAGGTGACTAGTGGGGTGCCTCAGGGATCGGTGTTGGGTCCTTTGTTGTTTGTCATGTACATCAATGATCTGGATGAAGGGGTGGTAAATTGGATTAGTAAGTATGCAGATGATACCAAGATAGTGGATAATGTGGATAATGAAGAGGATTTCCAAAGTCTACCGAGTGATTTAGGCCATTTGGAAGAATGGGCTGAAAGATGGCAGATGGAGTTTAATGCTGATAAATGTGAGGTGCTACACCTTGGCAGGACAAATCAAAATAGGACGTACATGGTAAATGGTAGGGAATTGAAGAATACAGTTGAACAGAGGGATCTGGGAATAACCGTGCATAGTTCCTTGAAGGTGGAATCTCATATAGATAGGGTGGTAAAGAAAGCTTTTGGTATGCTAGCCTTTATAAATCAGAGCATTGAGTATAGAAGCTGGGATGTAATGTTAAAATTGTACAAGGCATTGGTGAGACCAAATCTGGAGTATGGTGTACAATTTTGGTCGCCCAATTATAGGAAGGATGTCAACAAAATAGAGAGAGTACAGAGGAGAATTACTAGAATGTTGCCTGGGTTTCAACAACTAAGTTACAGAGAAAGGTTGAATAAGTTAGTTCTTTATTCTCTGGAGCGCAGAAGGTTAAGGGGGGACTTGATAGAGGTCTTTAAAATGATGAGAGGGATAGACAGAGTTGATGTGGACAAGCTTTTCCCTTTGAGAATAGGGAAGATTCAAACAAGAGGACATGACTTCAGAATTAAGGGACAGAAGTTTAGGGGTAACATGAGGTGGAACTTCTTTACTCAGAGAGTGGTAGCGGTGTGGAATGAGCTTCCAGTGGAAGTGGTGGAGGCAGGTTCGTTGGTATCATTTAAAAATAAATTGGATAGGCATATGGATGAGAAGGGAATGGAGGGTTATGGTATGGATGCAGGCAGGTGGGACTAAGGGTAAAAAGTTGTTCGGCACGGACTTGTAGGGCCGAGATGGCCTGTTTCCGTGCTGTAATTGTTATATGGTTATATGGTTATATGGTATAAGTGACTTGCAGACGAGTAACATGAACTGGAAGGAGACAAACATCCTGATGGGCAGTTTTGAAAGTGCTGCAAAGGAGGGTTTAAACTGATTGGCTGGCGGACAGAATCCAGAGTAGTATTCTGACGGTTCAAATTGGGATGTCAGTGGACGAGCACTTTGTGACCAATGACTACAATTCAATTTGCTTTGAAACCCTGTGTAAAAGGACAGTTCTGGCATTCAATGTAAAATTCTAAATTGGGTGGTGGGAGTCCACCTTTAACAGTATGAGATGGGAACTGTCATTGGAGTAAGTCGTATGTAGGCAAAGGGATGTCTGAAAGTTTTCAAATTGTGAGAGTGAGATTTCAAGATATGCATGTTGTTAGTGAAGTACAAGTAGGGAACCCAGGATGATGAGAGAAATTGAAGCTCTAGTTAGGGAAAATGGGACATGGGTTAGATATAGGCTGCTCGGTTCAATGCTTTCCTTGGAAAGCATTGAACTGTGAGAGGTGTGATACTTAAGAAAGAAGTGTGAGAGGTGTGATACTTAAGAACAAAATCAGGAGGGGAAAATGGGTGCACATGGTTGCAAATAATTAAGGAGAAGCCAAATAGATTTTACAAGTAGTAGGCCTCCCTTGGTCATGACTGACCATGTTTGCAGGTGATGTGTGGTCGGATGCAAGTCTGGGTGATGTCATATGGAAAACAGGCTACACCCAGAGCGGGGGCCAAGAAAATTGAAGATGGACACAAAACGCTGGAGTAACTCAACGGGACCAGCAATGGGTGACGTTTCGGGTCAAGACCCTTCTTTCAAACTGAAGAAGGTTCTCGACACGAAACATCACCCATTCCTTCTCTCCAGAGATGCTGCTGGTTTAGCTGAGTTACTCCGGCATTTTGCGTCCATCTTCGAATGACGTCACGCGGTCCAGACGGCTGTACGGTTGAATGAAGTCGCGCGCGACCTTCGTGGGACCGTCACGGCTCAACGCGACCACGAGGTCGCGTAATTAGCGCGCCAAGGACACGTAAGTGGGACGGGCTTAACTGGACGCAGAATTGGCTGGTGGCTGGAAGCAGAGTGATGGTGGAAGATTGCTTTTTGGACTGGAGGCCTGTGAATGGTGTGTCACTTGGGGTCCATGTTGGGCCCACTGCAGTCTCATCTGAAGAAATGAATTCAATGGCGATGTCAAGGTATGATTTGTACGTTTGGACATGTAAACTTGTGAAGTCGAACTGGGATTAGACCTTCACATTGAACGGAAACGCCCTAGAGAGTATCCATCCAGGAATACAAGTACTTAATTACCAAAAAAATGGCATCACGGGTAGATAATGGTGAAGGTGGCTTTTGGCACGCTGGCCTTAATCATGTTTTCTCTCTCCCTCTCTCCCTCTCTTTTTAAAAAGTGGGGTTACATTAGTTACCCTCCAATCCTCAGGAATGACGCCACAATCTAAAGAGTTTTGAAAAATGATCACTAATGCATCCACTAATGCAAAGGAAGAGGTGGGACAGTAGGCTGAGGGAGAGCTGAGAAGGGGAGGAGAAAGTAAGGACTACCTAAAATTAGAGGTCAATATTCATACCGCTGGGATGTAAATCTCCCAAGCGAAATATGAGGTGCTGCTCCTCCAATTTACGGTGGTCCTCACCCTGGCCATGGAGGAGGCCCAGGCCAGAAAGGTGGCATTCAGAAATGAGAGGGGGAGTTGAAGTGCTGAGCCACCGGGAGATCAGGTTAGTTATTGCGAACCGAGCGGAGGTGTTGTAGATCAGCTGAGATCTAGAACAGCGGATGCAATAGATGAGGTTGGAGGAGGTGCAGGTGAACCTCTGCCGCACCTGGAAAAACTGCTTGGGTCCTTGAATGGAGTCAAGGGGGGAGGTAAAGCGACAAGTGTAGTATTTCCTGCGGTTGCAAGGGAAAGTGCCTGTTGGAAGGGACGAAAGTGGAAGGTGAGGACCAGGGGGACTCTGCCCTTGTTACGAGTGCGGCGATGGGGAGAGAGAGCAGTGTTACGGGGTATTGCAGAGACCCTGGTGAGAGCCTCATCTATAGTAGGGGAGGGGAACCCCCGTTCCCTGAAGAATGGGGACATTTCCAATGCCTTGGTTTGGAACACCTCAACCTGGGAGCAGATGCGGCGTAGACAGAGGAATTGGGAGTAGGTGGATGTCCTTACAGGAAGCAGGGTGGGAAGAAGTGTAGTCCAGATAGCCATGGGGGTCAGTGGGTTTATAGTAGTTGTCGGTCAGAAGTCTATCACCTGCGATGGAGATAGTGAGGTCAAGAAATGGTAGAGAAATGTCGGAAATGGTCCAGGTGTATTTGGGTGCCGGATGGTTAGTGGTAAAATGGATAAAGTCAGTGAGTTGTGTGTGGGTGCAGGAGGTAGCACCAATGCAGTCGTCGATGTAGCGGAAATAGAGTTCGGGGATAGGGCCAGGGTACGTCTCAACAAAGATTGTTCGACGTACCCTACAAAGAGGCAGACATAGCTAGGGCCCATGCGCGTGCCCATAGATACGCCTTGTATTTGGAGGAAATGGGAGGAGTCAAACAAAAAGTTATTAAGGGTAAGGACAAGCTCCGCTAGGCGGAGGATAGTATCCATAGATGTGAATTGGTTGGTTCTCCGGTCGAGGAAGAAACTGAGGTTATGAGGCCCTCCTGATGGGGGATGGAATTGTAGAGTGACTAAATGTGACCTGGCCAAAGTCCTGTACACCTGTTACATAATGTCCCGACTTCTGTACTCAATATTCTGATTGATGAGCCCTGTCATTCACTGTGGTCCTGGCCTGCTTTGACTTCCCCAAATGATCAGCCATGATCATATTGAATAGCTCGGAGAGCCGAATGGCCTACTCCTGCACCTATTTTCTATGTTTCTAGATAAACTACAAACAGCAATGGGGTCAGCAGCGATCCCCGGGGAACATCACAAGTCACAGGCCTGTAAAGCAAACTCCCACCATCACCCTCTGTTTCCTTTCACGATCAATTGGCTGTCCAGTCAGCTAGCTCTCCCTGGATCATTTGATAAGGTCCCACCCACATAGGAGGTTAGTGGGCAAAGTTAGGGCACATGGTGTTGAGGGGAGAACGCTGGCATTGATAGAAAATTGGTTGGCAGACAGGAAACAAAGCGTAGGGATTAACAGGTCCCTTTCAGAATGGCAGGCGAGTGGGGTACCACAAGGTTCGGTGCTGGGGCTGCAGCTATTTGCAATATAAATGATTTAGATGAAGGGATTACCGGTAACATTAGCAGATGACTCAAAGCTGGGTGGCAGTGTGACCTGTGAGGAGGATGCTACGAGAATGCAGGGTGACTTGGACAAGTTGCGTGAGTGGGCAGATGTATGGCAGATGCTGTTTAATGAGGATAAGTGTGAGGTTATCCACTTTGGTAGCAAAAACAGGAAGGAAGTTTATTATCTAAATGGTATCAAGATGGGAAAAGGGGAAGTACAACGGGATTTGGGGGTCCTTGTTCATCAGTCACTGAAAGTAAGCATGCAGGTACGCAGGCAGTGAAGAAAGCATTGGCGTTCATAACAAGAGGAGTCGAGTATAGGAGCAAAGAGATCCTTCTTCAGTTGTCTAGGGCCCTAGTGACACAACACCTGCAGTATTGTGTGCAGTTTTGGTCCCCTAATTTGAGGAAGGACATTCCTGCTATTGAGGGAGTGCACCGTAGGTTCACAAGGTTAATTCCCGGGATGGCGGGACTGTCATATGCTGAGGCTTGTCTACTCTGGAGTTTAGAAGGATGAGAGGGCATCTCATTGAAACATATAAGATTATTAAGGGTTTGGACACGCTAGATGCAGGAAACATGTTCCCGATGTTGGGGGAGTCCAGAACTAGGTGCCACAGTTTAAGAATAATGAGTAAGCCATTTAGAGCGGAGTCGAATAAACACTTTTTCTCTCAGAGAGTGGTGAGTCTGTGGAATTCTCTGCCTCAGAGGCCGGTGGAGGCCGGTTCTCTGGATACTTTCTAGAGAGCTAGATAAGGCTCTTAAAGACAGCAGAGTCAGGAGATATGGGGAGAAGGCAGGAATGGGGTACTTATTGGGGATGATCAGCCATGATCAGAGTGAATGGCGGTGCTGGCTTGGAGGGCCGAATGGTCTATTTCTGCACCTATTGTCTATTGTGATGGGTGGGACAGACAGTTGAAGGAGAGTAATTGCAAGGCGTTTCTACTATCCATGAGTACGATGGGTGGTTCATGCATGTGGAAGATAATCCCAGAAAGATTAGCTGGCATCAACTACATCCGCACACTTCATCAGTGCATTAGTCTACTGTGTTTTTTGCTGTGATTACACCGGCTATGGAGATGATCACACTCCCCCGGTGCCCACCCTTCCCGGCTCACATGCTGTCCCATCCCCCTGGGGCTCATGCTCCTCGGGTCTCATCATCACATCCTCCCCGAGTCAGACGCTATCCAACCCTCCCCTGCTCACACGCTGCCTCAGCCTCCCCGATCCTTCAGACGGATTGTCGGGGGCAGCCGTTAGCTGGCAGAGAGGAGCGGCAACACAAAGTCTGGCAAGTAAGATGGATATTATTGAGGAGTTTGTTTCATAGATAGGTGGTTGAACAAAGGCTAGAGATGAAAAATCAAGGTGTTAGGCAGAAGGATTGAATGCTGTATATAAAGTGACAATAAAGAAAGGAATATAGGAGGAAGGAAATGGGAGGGGGAGAAATCGGTGCTAGACAGTGGAGAGAGTGGGGGGGGGGGGGGGGATAATGCGGTTGCGTGGTTTGGATTGTTACTTAAAATTGGAGAATTCAATGTCCATACCATTGGATTGTAGGCTACCCAAGCGGAATTTGAGATGCTGTTCCTCCAGTGAGCATGTGTCCAAAGACAGAGAGGTTGCTATGGGAACGGGAAGAGCAATTGGCGAGCCAAAGCATAGAATCGTCGATATTTTGTTGAACACTTATGCCCCTGTCCCACTTAGGAAACCTGAACGGAAAACTCTGGAGACTTTGCGCCCCACCCAAGGTTTCCGTGCGGTTCCCGGGGGGTTTTGTCAGTCTCCCTAATGGTCGAAAGTGGTTTCCACTTCTATGTTCCGACGATTATTTCAAAAAATTAAAAACCGGCCACAACTAAAAATAGGTTGCCGTTTTAAAAATCGAAATTTGTTTTAGTCTAAGCCGGTTGCGATGCTAGTTGAAGGTGGTTGCCGGAGGTTGCAGGTCTTACCTTCCACTACCTGCACGGAAACCTTGGGTGGGGCGCAAAGTCTCCAGAGGTTTCCGTTCAGGTTTCCTAAGTGGGACAGGGGCATTAAGCTTTATCCTCCAAGACCTATTTGATTTTCCGGTTGCTCCTCGTGCAAATTTCTCCCTTTTCACCTATATTAATTCATCTCGCTTTTCAATTTGCAACATTTTACTTTTCACACCTGTCCTTTCATCTGTGGCCTTTCTCCAATTATCAGCCTATGAAAAGCTCCCGTCACCTGTATCCACCTTACTTACCAGGCTTTGACCTGTCTCTCGTCGTCCACATTTTCCCCCTCTCAATCCACCACAATCAGCCTGAAGAAAGGTCCCCCATTGAATCGCCGCTCTATACATGTTCTCCGGAGATGATGGTTAACATACTGAGTTCCTCCAATACTTTCATATTCCGATATTCTGTTTTGATCATTCTAATAGGGGGTCAGGATGAGGTTTGCTGTTGTAGCGGGAGCCTAGGGGACTGATTCAGATGGTGTTTAGTTTCTCTCTTTGTATACACAGATCTAATGCCTACATTCTCTGAGCTCCTGACACAGTGGAGCGACTACCAATTGTTCCAGCTGACAATGTTCTATCGGGAGAGACTGAAATAGGCGATTGAAGAAAGGGTTGAAAGTCCCGGCTTCATGATGAGATGGCAGGGATATTTCAATGAACAAGAACTCGGGGTAAGTGGAAGGAACACGGTGACTTGTTTCCTGTCACAGAACTGACGGCATAGAGGGGGGAAGAGTGACAAATGTCAGTCCGCCTCACGTCGCAGTCCCTGGGTTGAACAGTGCAATGGAGACACTGATCTCTGATCAGTTTGTGTCCTGTAGACCTGGTATCAGGAATAAAACCTGTGACCTGGGGATTTCTGAGAATTGTCCATTCTGATCCAGCTGTTCTTTGTACATATGCATCTTAGCACAATGGAGCAGTAAACTTGTGAACCAGAATCAAAAACAATAATACTTTTCAAGTCTCAGTCTCACTAGTCACATTTAGTTCAGTTCATTAAACCACAGAGGACATTAGGCATGAGCACAACGAACTTCAGACCCTGGTTTACAAAAAAACACACAATGTGCTGCACAACAGAATGCTGTTTTTGGAGATGCTGTCTGACCTGCTGAATTATTCTAAGACATTGAACTGTTCACTTATCATTCAATTGACAAATAAAATAAACACATAAGTACATTTGCTAAAATCTACAATCTCAACAATATTCAGCAGGTCGGTTATTTACGCATCTGTGGGAAGAGAAGACGAGTTAATGTGCAGTGAGAGGGGTTGATCTGCAGGAAATGTACAAGAGAGGAATGTCTTTGATCGGGTAAAACTGGGGTAGGTATAGAAATAAAGAAGTTATCTGGTCAATGAGTGAATGCCGGCTCACAGAATGTTGATGAAAGAACATAATGGCTTCAAAATGCAGAGCAGGAAGAAATGCAGGTTGGACTGGACGCGTCCATTCCTAGTGGGATACAGTCCATGTGAGGCCAAAAGGAATTGGATTAATTTCACATCAATTTCAACACAGCAATCATTGGCCTGAATGGCCTGTTCTTGTGCTGTACTCTGCTGTGTTCTTGGACACTGCCAGGTGTGAAGCGAGATTCATACTGTCAGGACTCTGGGAGTACACAGTTTGTCAGCACAGTGTCATGGGTGTATTAAGAGGCAGACCAATGCCTGTCACTATGCTCAAAACTACCAGAATATCCCATCACTGAACAGCTAATTCCCTCCCCATTAGCATTGTCTCAGATACTTCTCAATATATTCATTGTTGTTCTTCACAGAGTGTCGCTGAGCTGGTGGTAAAGGGAAACCGCAGAGACAGTTCCACACTCTTCCACAGTCTGGTGATGGGGAAACGCAACCGTGCCCGGCGGGTGATGTGGGAATCCTTTGTGAAAATGCAGAATCAATTACCAAAGCTGGACAAAATACTGAAAGAAATCCAGGAGCTCGGTACGGTAAATCAACACACTGAACTGAATATCACATTGAAACACTGGAGTTAACAATGTTATTCAAGTCTGGTTTAATGAATGCTCGTTGATTTGAACAGGTCCTGATCCACAAGAATACATGAACATCACCAGAGGTTTATCTGAATTACCCTCTCATATGGAAGGTGAGTGTTGAAATGTACAGTTCACACCAATGATTTGTTAGAATTGATGTAATGCTGAAAATGTTCAGTGCTTCTCAGAATGGGAAATCAGAAGATTAAAGGCTAAGCAATTGTTAGACTGACACGGGGATTCACTATGGATTGTTTCTTTGTCTGTAGATTCGGGTTTAGCTTAGTTTAATGTATTGTCACATGTACTAAAGTACGGTGAAAAGCTTTTGTTGCGTGTTATCCAGTCAGCAGAAAGACAACTCGTGATTATAACCGAGCCATTTACAGTATAGATAAACTATGAGGGAATAATGTTTAATGCAAGGTAAACGAGGAAAGTCCGATCTAGGATAGTCCGAGGGTAACCAAAGAGGTAGATAGTAGTTCCTAGATCACTCGATCTCTGACATACACTGAAAACATTACACTGCATTATTTCAACTCCTCCAGGCGTTAATTGTACAAGGCTGCAAAGTGTCAGGTTGTGGAAGAGATCTGTGAAATCCATTACACTCCCAGAGAGAATATGTGTGCAGTGATGCCCCCCACACACTCCTAGATGGGTCCTGACAAACTGTCTATCCCCACACACACCTGGATATCCCTGACACACTGTGTAACCCCACGCACCCCTGTCATGGTCCTGACGCACAGTATAGCCCCACACACTCCTGGCATGGTTCTGACACACTGAGTAACCCCACACACTACTAGCAACACCCTGACACTGTGCAACCCCACACACTCCTGTCATGGTCCTGACACACTGTGTAACCCCACACACCCCTCGATGTGTCCTGACACACTGTGTATCCCCACACACCCTTATCATGGTCCCGACACACTGTATAGCCCCATACACTCCTGGCATGGTTCTGACACACTGTGTAACCCCACACACTACTAGCAACACCCTGACACTGTGTATCCCCACACACCCCTGTCATGGTCCCGACACACTGTATAGCCCCACACACTCCTAGCAACACCCTGACACACTGTGTAACCCCACACATACTTGGCAGAGTACTGGTGTGAAAATATGTAAATTCTGAGAACATTCTTAAAAGTCCACAATGTCTATCGTCTTGAATCACGAGGTTCCTTCCATCACAGTGGACACAAACCTGAGTGAATTTGATCTGTTTCTCACTGCCCTGCTCCTGGACAGGGCAAGAACAGCGTTTCCCTGGTCTTCACTGTCTGCCCGACAATCCTCCTCACTCAGTTGAAGATTTTTCACAATTGTTGTCGACTCATAATAAAGTCCCACCTCTAGATACAACATCCCTGCCTCCACTTCATGTCATTGCTTCCTTCATGAATCCCTGGCCTGCTCTTCCATGTCCAGCAGCCATTCCATTTCTAATGTCACTTCCCCATGAACACCTGTCCTTTTCCCACTTATCTTCCAACCATGCAGGGAAACAAAATGTCTTTATAGTTGAAGGGACTTGCAGTTTTCACCGATGACTGAACAATTGACTGTCACTGCCGGTCATCCCAGTCCCACTCTGTCTCCTCTATCTTTGGTCCACCACACAAACCATGCGTGAATCACAGATTACTACCTCATCTCCCAGTACAATGCGTCACAGCCTTCTGGACTCAACATTGATCGCAATATGTTTCAATGATCAGCATCACCTTCCCCCTTCCCCACCCTCCTTCTCCCACTCGCGCTCTCTCTCCCCTTCCCCAACTCCCAATCTCCTCCTCCTCCCCTCTCTTTGACACTCCCCTCCAAGTCCCATTCCCCCTCTTGTACACCCCTCTCTCTCGTCCTTCCTCCCCTGCACCCGTTCCCTCTCCCTCTGCCCCCCCCCCCCCTTCTCTCTCTAACTCTCCTTCCCCTTCTGCTCCTCCTCCCTGCCCACCTCCTTCCCCACACCCTGATTTTCCCCCCCTCTCCACATGTGCTGCCTGAGCTGCTGGGTATTTCCCTCCAGGTGTCCCTCAGAAAGAACACCCAATGCCCGTTACCCTGTCTGTGCCCAACACTGGGTTTGTCAAAGTCTATGTTCAAACCCAAAATAAATGCTAGCTGTGTTTGTCATGGGAGAATCAACTGCAGGACATGCAGGGACCAGTCAACTGTCCGGGGAACTTTTACAGCGCAGTTAATATCACAATCTGCTTGGCTGGTGATTTTCTCAGCCGTGGCTCGCTGTCATCTTGTGTGTCTGTAACCAGGTTTACCTCGCTGCACTGAGATCCGTCAGTGAATTTAATTAATTGAAGGGAATTGAACATTCTTGTCATCTTGAATGTTGACTTTTGAGTTGAGCCATCTAACATGTGTCCATTATCTGCCTGTTCCCGTGCAAGATGTTCAACAGAAACACAAGGAGACTCTGCGAGCACAGACTGAAACACTGAACGTGAACAACATCCTGATGAACGAGAAGGTTAAGGATTTCCTGCTGCTTGATCGATACGCTGAGCTCACAATAATTTCCACTGATCGAGATCGGACACTGGTGGAACATGAGCTGCTGGCAAGAGGCCGGGACCATGAAGAATGGAGAGAGGAATGTCTCCGGGGAAAACTGGAAAAAAATCAGGACTGATCAATTGTTCCACAGCAGCTTTTCCAGAAGTAAATCCAGATCTGGGAGTTCAGCAACAGTGGCCGGAGTCCCGAGGATCGGAAAAACAACAATGGTGCAAAAGATTGTTCATGACTGGGCCACGGGGAAAATATACCAACACTTCCAGTTTGTCTTCAGTTTCAAATTCTGGGATTTGAACACTATTATCTGCAGAATAACCCAGAGGGAACTGATTCTGGATCAGTATCCTTACTTTGGGAATATGCTAGGAGAGGTCTGGAAGAAGCCAAAGGGATTGCTGTTTATATTCGACGGTCTGGATGAATTCAAGGGCAGAATCGATTTTGCTGACAGTCGGAGAGACACAGAACCTCAGCACCAGTGCCCAGCTCCTGAATCCCGGTGTAAAGTGTCTGACATTGTGTACAGTTTAATCCAGCACAAGCTGCTCCCAGGGTGTTCAGTGTTAGTGACCACCCGCCCCCCTGCGGTACATTTACTGGAAAAGGTGGAGATCAGTGTCTGGGCTGAAATCCTGGGATTTGATGGTGAGGAACGGAAGGAATATTTCACCAGGTATTTTGAAGATCAGTCGGTGGCAGCAGCTGTTTTCAAACATGTGAAGGAGAACGAGATCCTGTACACCATGTACACAAACTTAAAGCACACGGTATTGGGGGTTCAGTATTGATGTGGATAGAGAACTGGCTGGCAAACAGGAAGCAAAGAGTAGGAGTAAACGGGTCCTTTTCACAATGGCAGGCAGTGACTAGTGGGGTACCGCAAGGCTCAGTGCTGGGACCCCAGCTATTTACAATTTATATTAATGATCTGGATGAGGGAATTGAAGGCAACATCTCCAAGTTTGCGGATGCCACTAAGCTGGGGGGCAGTGTTAGCTGTGAGGAGGATGCTAGGAGACTGCAAGGTGACTTGGATAGGCTGGGTGAGTGGGCAAATGTTTGGCAGATGCAGTATAATGTGGATAAATGTGAGGTTATCCACTTTGGTGGCAAAAACAGGAAAGCAGACTATTATCTAAATGATGGCCGATTAGGAAAAGGGGAGATGCAGCGAGACTTGGGTGTCATGGTACACCAGTCATTGAAAGTAGGCATGCAGGTACAGCAGGCAGTGAAGAAAGCGAATGGTATGTTAGCTTTCATAGCAAAAGGATTTGAGTATAGGAGCAGGGAGGTTCTACTGCAGTTGTACAGGGTCTTGGTGAGACCACACCTGGAGTATTGCGTACAGTTTTGGTCTCCAAATCTGAGGAAGGACATTATAGCCATAGAGGGAGTGCAGAGAAGGTTCACCAGACTGATTCCTGGGATGTCAGGACTTTCATATGAAGAAAGACTGGATAGACTTGGCTTATACTCGCTAGAATTTAGGAGATTGAGAGGGGATCTTATAGAAACGTACAAAATTCTTATGGGGTTGGACAAGCTAGATGCAGGAAGATTGGTCCCGATGTTGGGGAAGTCCAGGACAAGGGGTCACAGCTTAAGGATAAGAGGGAAATCCTTTAGGACCGAGATAAGAAACTTTTTCACACAGAGAGTGGTGAACCTCTGGAACTCTCTGCCACAGAGGGTAGTTGAGGCCAGTTAATTGGCTATGTTTAAGAGGGAGTTAGATGTGGCCCTTGTGGCTAAATGGATCAGGGGGTATGGAGAGAAGGCAGGTACGGAATACTGAGTTGGATGATCAGCCATGATCATATTGAATGGCGGTGCAGGCTCGAAGGGCCGAATGGCCTACTCCTGCACCTATTTTCTATGTATCTATGTATGAGCTACAACCCCTCCTACTGCTGGATCCTTGTCCAGACATCGGGCCCCTTCTTCACACAAACACACCGGGACCCGCAGCGAGTTCCCAAGACCATCACCCATCTATATTGCTACTTTATTTACAACATCCTGAAAAACCACGGCCGTAAGATTGAGAGCCCCCGTGAGGTGTTACTGAGGCTTGGTCAGATGGCCTTCACTGGAGTGGCTGAGAAGAACATTGTGTTCACAGATGGAGATTTGATCAAGTACAATCTGCAGCCTTCCCAGTTCCTGTCCATGTTCCTGATGGAACTTTTGGAGAGAGAGGATTCAGCCCGGAGCGTGGTGTACACCTTCCCGCAACTCACCATCCAAGAGTTTGTAGCCGCACTCGCACAATTCATGACTCCAGATCCCGGAGATATTCTGAAACTCCTCACTGAAGCCCATGGCATGACAGACGGGCGATTTGAAGTGTTTCTCCGTTTTGTCGCTGGCCTCTCCTCCCCCCGTCAGCTTGGATCCTGAAGGAGTTCCTGGGTAAATTCCCTCATCAAACAATCTGCCGAGTGATTGACTGGGTGAAGGAGGAGGTTAAACGCCGGGCTGGAAACACAGGGAGTGAAGCTGGTAAACGGAGCTTCCTGAACACCCTGCACTACCTGTTTGAGTCTCAGAATCCTGCACTGGCTCAGCAGACACTGGGATCTGTGGAAACGCTTTCATTCAATGGACTGGGACTGACCCTGATTGACTGTACAGTCCTGTCTCATGCCATCAGGCTTTGTGATACAATCAAACACGTCGATCTGTCGGACTGCCGCATTCAGTGTGAAGGTCTCCAGTGGCTGGGACCGGCTCTGCACAAGTGTCAGGACTTGAGGTGACTGTCCGTTTGACGCTACCAATGAACTGTAACATTGTTTCACTATTTTGTTCTTCCATCCAGCACCCCTTCTATGGGGCCGAGCGGCTGTCACTGTGCATGGGGGTGGGGGGGGGGTGGGCACCCCTCCTATTTTACCCCCCCCCCCCCCCCCCCCCCCCCCGGTTCACACGTGTTGCAGCCGGTCTCTGCACGGGGAGCATTTCCCGGTCTTTGGGTAATGAGAATAAATGTTGAAAGTCAACAAACGACATAATCACAGAGATTTATTCAATCATTCGCTGAGGTGTTTCCAGAAATATCCGTTTGGGAGAAGTTATCTATCTCGGCCTCGCCAGGGTTTGTATCAGTTTGTTTCTTAAGCCCCTGTCCCACTTACGTGTCCTTGGAACGTGAAGGTCCCACGAAGGTCGCACGCGATTTCATGCTCCTGCACAGTCGTCTGGAGCGCGTGACGTCATTTAAAGATGGACACAAAATGCAGGTGTAACTCAGCGGGACCGGCAGCATCTCTGGAGAGAAGGAATGGGTGATGTTTCGTGTCGAGACCTTTCTTCAGTCTGAAAGAAGGGTCTTGACCCGAAACGTCATCCATTCCTTCTCTCCAGAGATACTTCCGGTCGCACTGAGTTACTCCAGCTTTTTGTGTCTATCTTCAATTTTCTTGGCCCCACTTTTTTTTTTTTTTTTTTTTTTCCGTAAATGTTTTTTATTAGATTTCCAAACAAATGTACAATTTACAAGGGAAGGTAGAAAGCTCAAACAATTTAAAAAACACTTAAAAAAATTATCAAATTAAAATATTACAATTTGTATCTATAATATATTCAACCTCCTGTGGTGACCAGCGTTCACAGAAGGCCTCCACAGTCCCCATGGACACCGCGTGTTCCCTTTCTAGGGACACGCGGGCACGGATGTAACCCCGGAAAAGGGGTAGGCAGCCGACCGCTGTGCGGCCATCGACTGCCCGCTGCCTGGACCCGCGAATGGCCTTCTTGGCCAGGCCCAGGAGCAGACCGACAGGGAGACCTCCTCCTCCCTCCCGACCCTCCCCCCTCTGTACCGGGTGCCCATAAATTAACAGCGCTGGACTAAAATGTAGCCAATACTTGTGGAACAGCCCCTTCAGATATTCGAACAGGGGCTGCAACCTCTCACACTCTATGTACACATGGAACACGGTCTCTTCCTCACCGCAGAAATGACAAGCGGGGAAGAGCGTGAACCGGCTCAAATACCTATTACAGGCCACGGCTTTGTGCAACACTCTCCACCCCAGGTCCCCAATGTAAAGGGGGAGGACTCCCTTGTAGAGAGACCTCCACTGGGGACCGCTCCCCTTGTCAGGTGGTAACACGGACCGCCAGGGTGTGTCTGGACGGAAGACGAGGGCGAGGAAGTGGAGAGTGCAAGAGCAACCTGTACAGTACGCGCCTCTCCACATTACAGAACGGCACGCTGGGCATCTCGGAAAGGCGGCTCATGTTGCATGGGGCCGGCTCTTGGGGAGGGACCCGGGCCGTGGGCCCTATGAACAATTCCGACTGAGCGGGGGTAAGCTCGTCCGGAATCGTTCCATGCACACGCCTCTCCTCGACACCCACCGTCACAGCCACGACATCCCCCTCCCCCTGAGGAGCAGGGCCCTGGCTGAAGGTGACCAAATTCCTGGCCTTCAGGAGGTCACGGTAAAAGCCAGGCAACTCCCGCCTATCCCGCCTAGCGCGTCGACTCATGCCCGCTACTGGGAGCCGTGAGCCCTCCTGAAGGCAGCACTCCTGGCGGAAAAAGTACGTCGCCAGCACGTGCCATTTAGGAGGGTAGTCCGAGTAGACGTTCCTCCGCAGGGTCCTGAGTCGGAGAGCCGCCACCTGGGTACGAATACAGACCAGCGCCTGACCGCCCTCCTCCAACGGGAGACTCAGAACCCCAGCAGAGACCCAGTGGTTCCTCTCACCCCAGAAGAAGTTGACCAATCTCCTCTGTAACATGGCTATAAAATAAGAGGATGGGACCATAGTGACCATCCGGTACCACAGCAGAGAAGCCACCAGCTGGTTTATAACTACAGCCCTGCCCCGGTAAGAGAGCACACCAAGTAGGCCGGACCAGCGTCCCAGCCAGGCGACCACCTTCGCCTCCAGCTCCTGCCAGTTCGCCGGCCACCCCCCCCTCAGCGGGACTCAGGTAGACACCCAGATAGAGGAGGTGCGTGGTACTCCACGCAAAACCTGCCATCTCCTCGGGCAGGGAGTCCACCTGCCACCCACCCACCAAGAGACCAGAACACTTCCCCCAGTTGCTCTTGGCGGAGTAAGCAGCCGAGAAAACCTGCTGGCACTCACGCATCCTCCGCAGGTCAACAGGGTCGGTGAACATCAGAATGACATCATCGGCGTAGGCCGAGAGGACCATCTCCATCCCCGGCCCCGGTAAAGCCAGGCCTGTCAACCGCCTCCGGAGAAGGCACAGGAAAGGCTCGACACAGATGGAGTACAGCTGGCCGGACATGGGACATCCCTGACGAACCCCCCTCCCAAAGGGAATGGGGGCCAACAAAGAGCCGTTGACCTTAACAAGGCATTCTGCAGCAGTGTATAAAAGTCGGACCCAGGCCACAAAGTGTGGTCCAAATCCGAACGCCTGCAGAGTCCCCAGAAGGTAGTCGTGCTCCACCCTGTCGAACGCCTTCTCCTGGTCGAGGGAGAGAAAGGCGACTGACTGACCAGCCCCCTGGGTCAGATGGATCAGGTC
Organism: Amblyraja radiata; assembly: GCF_010909765.2. Classification (NCBI taxonomy): domain Eukaryota; kingdom Metazoa; phylum Chordata; class Chondrichthyes; order Rajiformes; family Rajidae; genus Amblyraja; species Amblyraja radiata. The sequence continues at coordinate 145,029 of NW_022630103.1, forward strand.
CCGGACCAGATGAATATTGTCTTGGATGGACCGGCCCGGGACTGTGTACGACTGGTCAGGGTGGATCACCTGGGACAGCACGGGGCCCAGGCGATTCGCCAATGCCCGTGCAAAAACTTTATAGTCCGTGCTGAGGAGAGAGACCGGGCGCCAGTTCTTCAAAAGGCGGAGATCGCCCTTCTTGGGCAGCAGGACAACAACTGCCCTGCGCCACGAGAAGGGCATCTCCCCAGTCGCCAGGCTCTCCCCCAGGACCTTCATATAGTCACCCCCCAGGACATCCCAGAAGGCTCTAAGGTACTCCACAGTCAGCCCATCCAGCCCTGGAGACTTGCCCCCCTTGAGCTGGTGCAGAGCACCAGTCAACTCCTCCAGAGTTAGGAGATCATCCAGGTGTTCAGCCACATCATTGCACACAGCAGGTAAGCCCTCCCACAGGATCTCTTGCGCCTCCCCACTCGATGTGCCTGCCGAGAACAGTCTTGTAGAAAGACCGAACCGAGGCACCAATGCTCTCTGGATCTGTGACAGAGGAGCCATCTTCCGCAAGCAACTCAACAAGCTGCCTGCGGGCTCCTCGCCCCTTCTCCAGAGAAAAGAAAAAGGGGGAGGCGCGGTCCAAATCGTGCAACATCTGGACTCGTGACCTCACATACGCACCCCGGGACCTCCTAAGCTGCAAGTCCATCAGTGCTCCCTTCTTCTCCTGGTACTCCTCCCACTCACACGAAGCCCACCTGATCCAGACGTGCCTCCGAGTCGAGCAACTCTCTCTCAAGCCGTCCGATCTCGGATTCCCGCCCCTTGGTCGACCCCCTCGCGTAGTACTGGCAAAACAGACGGACGTAGGCCTTACCCACGTCCCACCACTGCCTTAGGGAAAGGAAACGCCCCTGTCTTTCTCTCCACTCTGAATCCCTTCATCCATTTTAGGATCTTAATACATTTAGGATCAGGTGATCACGCTTAATAGTCTTTCCTGTTGAAGTGATGAATCCTCTATTTTTCCATAACTGCCCAAAGTCATGAACAACCCCAAACGCATAGCAAGAATCGGTGTAGATATCAGCACTTGTATCTTTTGCCAATATGCAGGCACGAGTCAGGGCATACAGCTCAGCTGCCTGAGCAGACGTTCTGGATGATAAAGCGTACACCTCCAGCACTTGGTGTGGTGACCACTACATATCCTGCCAATAATCAGTCATCACTAGGTCTGTGTGAAGAGCCATCGCTCACTGCTGTGCACCCGCCGGTGCAGCCGCAGCCCCGACAACTGGGCAAAGCTCTTGCTGCAGGTGGAGCAGCCATAGGGCTTCTCGCCCGTGTGCACTCACCGTTGCATCTTCAGCTCATGCGTCGTCTTGAAGCTCTTGCCGCAGTCGGAGCAGTCGAAGCGGCATTCACCGTGTGCACCCGCTGGTGTGTCTCCAGCAGCCTCGGGCTCTGCCAGGCCTTGCCACACATATCACACTCATAACGCTTGTCATAACGGGGAGAGGATGCGGTGCCGAGCGGCGGCGGCGGCGGCTGTTCCCACCTGAGCTCCTGTCGCTGAGCGTCCTCGTCCCGACGGCCGCAGCCCCGCACTAGGGCTGCAGTCGGATCCACCTCACGTGACCCGCGGCCAATCGGAGCAAGTTCCATTTCCCGCCCCTTCCTTGCGTCCGACCAATCAGAGCCGCGTCCCCGCCGCAGGCGACCGCATCCTATAGGTCGAGCTATAGCCCAGCCCCTCTGATGGACAGCGCCCTCATCCAATTGAGAGGGAGTGGGGAGAGATAGAGGTGGGGGGGGGGGGATCATGGTTTATTTTGCTTTTATTTCGTCGTCTAATTGCTGATATTTGGCCACAAAAAGCTTTACTCTAAAACATTTACTTCCGAGCATAAATACACAAATATATTATATCTGTCCCTAAGCACTTACAAAAATATCTCTCAATAATGCTCTTTGGTGCAGAGGATTTGTACGTTAGCGTCGGGCCTACGTTTTCTGGGCTTTGCCTTAGGTTCTGGAATTCCGCGCCTGTTTCATAGGCCTCAGCGCTGTTTTATAGGCTCCGGGCCTGTGTTGTGCGCTCAGATCCTCTATTTTAGGCCCCAGGCCTGTGTAGTGGGCTTTCGCCTAAGTTCTCGAATTTCCGACCTGTGTTTCGTAGGCCCCAGGCTTATGTCATAGGCGCCAGGGCTGTGTCATAGGCGCCAGGACTGTATCATAGGCTCCAGGGTTGTGTCATAGGCCCCGGGCCTGTGTCATAGGCTCCAGGGTTGTGTCATGGGCCCCAGGCCTGCGTCATAGCCTCCAGGCCTGTGTTGTAGGCTCCAAGGTTGTATTAAAGGCTCCAGGCCTGCATCATAAGCTCCAGGCCTGTGTCATAGGCTCTGGGCCTGTGTTATAGTCTCCGGGTCTATGTTATAGGCTCTGGGCCTATGTTATAGGATCTGGGCCTGTGTTATAGGCTCCAGGCCTGTGTTATATGTTCCGGGCCTGTGTTATAGGCTTCAGGTCTGTGATATCTCATGTAGATAGGGTGGTAAAGAAAGCTTTTGGTGTGCTGGCCTTTATAAATCAGAGCATTGAGTATAGAAGTTGGGATGTAATGTTAAAATTGTACAAGGCATTGGTGAGGCCAATTTTGGAGTATGGTGTACAATTTTGGTCGCCTAATTATAGGAAGGATGTCAACAAAATAGAGAGAGTACAGAGGAGATTTACTAGAATGTTGACTGGGTTTCAGCAACTAAGTTACAGAGAAAGGTTGAACAAGTTAGGGCTTTATTCTTTGGAGCACAGAAGGTTAAGGGGGGACGATAGAGGTCTTTAAAATGATGAGAGGGATAGACAGAGTTGACGTGGATAAGCTTTTCCCACTGAGAGTAGGGAAGATTCAAACAAGGGGACATGACTTGAGAATTAAGGGACAGAAGTTTAGGGGTAACATGAGGGGGAACTTCTTTACTCAGAGAGTGGTGGCAGTGTGGAATGAGCTTCCAGTGAAGGTGGTGGAGGCAGGTTCGTTTTTATCATTTAAAAATAAATTGGATGGTTATATGGACGGGAAAGGAATGGAGGGTTATGGTCTGAACGCAGGTGTATGGGGCTAGGGAAGAATACGTGTTCGGCACGGACTAGAAGGGTCGAGATGGCCTGTTTCCGTGCTGTAATTGTTATATTACATGAAAAATGGGCTGAAAGATGGCAGATGGAGTTTAATGCTGATAAATGTGAGGTGTTACACCTTGGCAGGACAAATCAAAATAGGACGTACATGATAAATGGTAGGGAATTGAAGAATACAGTTGAACAGAGGGATCTGGGAATAACCGTGCATAGTTCCTTGAAGGTGGAATCTCATATAGATAGGGTGGTAAAGAAAGCTTTTGGTATGCTAGCCTTTATAAATCAGAGCATTGAGTATAGAAGCTGGGATGTAATGTTAAAATTGTACAAGGCATTGGTGAGACCAAATCTGGAGTATGGTGTACAATTTTGGTCGCCCAATTATAGGAAGGATGTCAACAAAATAGAGAGAGTACAGAGGAGATTTACTAGAATGTTGCCTGGGTTTCAACAACTAAGTTACAGAGATAGGTTGAATAAGTTAGGTCTTTATTCTCTGGAGCGCAGAAGGTTAAGGGGGGACTTGATAGAGGTCTTTAAAATGATTAGAGGGATAGACAGAGTTGATGTGATCAAGCTTTTCCCTTTGAGAAAAGGGAAGATTCAAACAAGAGGACATGACTTCAGAATTAAGGGACAGAAGTTTAGGGGTAACATGAGGGGGAACTTCTTTACTCAGAGAGTGGTAGCGGTGTGGAATGAGCTTCCAGTGGAAGTGGTGGCGGCAGGTTCGTTGGTATCATTTAAGAATAAATTGGATAGGCATATGGATGAGAAGGGAATGGAGGGTTATGGTATGAGTGCAGGCAGGTGGGACTAAGGGAAAAAAATTGTTCGGTGCGGACTTGTAGGGCCGAGATGGCCTGTTTCCGTGCTGTAATTGAAATTAAAAAAAAAAAAATATGGTTATTATATGGTTATATGGTTATAGGCTCCGGGCCTGTGTTATAGGCTCCGGGGCTGTTGTAGGCTCCGGGCCTGTGTTGTAGCCTCCAGGCCTGTGTTGTAGGCTCTGGGCCTGTGTTTTTGGCTCCAGGCCTGTGTTGTAGGCTCCAGGCCTGTGTTGTAGGCTCCAGGCCTGTGTTGTAGGCTCCAGGCCTGTGTTGTGGGCTCCAGGCCTGTGTTGTAGGCTCCAGGCCTGTGTTGTAGGCTCCAGGCCTGTGTTATGGGCTCCAGGCCTGTGTTGTAGGCTCCAGGCCTGTGTTATAGGCTCCAGGCCTGAGTTGTCGTGAGAGCCCCGGGCCTGGGTTATATTGCTCCGGGCCTGTGTTATAAGCTCTGGGCTTGTGTTATAGGCTCCGGGCCTGTGTTGTAGGCTCTGGGTGTGTGTTGTGGGCTTTGGCCTACATTTTGGGCCACATGAATGTATTATAGTCTCTGATAGCCATCAGATCACCTCCTCCATCAGGCTATCAGCAGAGAGCAGAGGCCACGCCGAATTAAGTCCCGTCACCCCTTTGCTCCACATGGAAAATAACTCCTCGTCAAGTCAAGTCAAAAAACAACTCTCGTTAGCCAAGGTGCTTTACATTGGTATAAGAATAGTATAACAAACAAACTACATACATATAGTAAGTAAGTAAGTTTTATTTATATAGCACGTTTTAAGTCAACTCGCATTGACACCAAAGTGCTTTACATAAATTAGATAATAAGTTTCCATACAAACCATAGAAAAAGGTTAAAAAAAATAGAAAATGGACACAACACATTATAGAATTCAACACAAAATCAAAATTTTCCACTGTGGGGAAAGGTACCAGAAAATTAAGTACTCTTCCTCTGTGAACCACCCGAGGTCGGTGCCTGGGGTTTGCGGAGCTCGGGGAGCTGGGCCTGGGGTTGGCGGAGCTGGGCCTGGGGTTTGCGGAGCTCGGGGAGCCGGGCCTGGGGTTGGTGGAGCTCGGGGAGCCGGGCCTGGGCCTGGGGTCGGGCCTGCCGCCGCAACACGACCATCAATCTCAGGTGGGGCTGATGGGTGGGCGCCGTGCGGCCGGGGTGGTGGAGGAGTCATGTCGCGGCTGTGGGGTGCGGGGAGTCGGGACACAGTCTCTCTCTCTCTATTTATCTATCTCTATCTCTCTCTCCATCTCTGTCTCTCTCCATCTCTGTCTCTCTCCATCTCAGTCTCTCTATCTCTCTCACTCTCTGTCCCTCTCTGTCTCTACTGTCAAATAGTAAACAACGACTGTGGGATAACTCACTCTCTCTCTCTCTATCTCTCTGTCTCTCTCTCTCTGAACGTAGTATGATGTTGAACAGCCTGTCCTGCATCTCCGGAGCGGTCGCCCCTGAGGCGCTGACGCCCCTGAGCTTATGCCTAGACTAGCTGATGTCAAGGATGTTCAGTAACCCAAAGTCGGATGATCTGAGGGACCTGGAGGTGGTTTGGTGGGTAAGCAGACTTTTGATGTAAGTGGGGGCAAGCCTATTAAGGGCTTTGTAGACATAAAAAGGATCTTGAAATATATTCCAAACCGCACAGGGAGCCAGTGGAGAGAGGCCAGGATCGGGGTGATGTGGTCCCTTTCTCGGGTGCCCGTCAGGATTCTCGCTGCGGCATTTTGGACCAGTTACAGGCGGGACAGGGAAGATTGGCTGATGCCACTGTAGAGGGAGTTGCAGTAATAAAGGCGGGAGAAGATAAATGTGTGGATGATCTTTTCCAAATCGTGAAACTGGAGGAATTGTTTTATTTTAGCTATCGTCCGAAGCTGGAAGAAGCTTACTTTTACCACGGCATTAATCTATTTGTCAAATTTCAATGCTGAGTCAAATATCACGCCAAGGTTTTTGACGTGAGGTTTGAGTAATGGTGTAAGACTGCTAAGGCTGCCTGCTATCATTCCTTCCTCTCTCCCTCTTCCTTTCTCCCCTCTCCCCCTCTCTCCATCTCTCTCTCTACTGTCAAATAGTAAACAACGACTGCGGGATAATGTACACAGACATCTCTCTATCTGGCTCTGTCTCTCCCTATCTATCACTTTCTGTATCTATCTCTCTCCATTTATCTCTGTCTCTCTCTGTCTATCTCCATCCATCTCTCTCTATCTATTTCTCACTATCTATCTCTCCTTCTATCTATCTCACTATATATCTCTCTCTATATATATATATATATATCCCCCCCTCTCCCCCTCCCACTCCCTCTCCCCCTCTCCGTCTCTCTCTCTCTTTCTCTATCCCTCTATCTCTCTCTCTCTCTCCATATCGCTTTTTCTCTCTGTCTGCGGGATGTGCACTCTCTCTCTCTCTCTGTCTCTCTCTTTCTTTGTCTCTATCTCTAGCTCCATCTCTCCCTACCTCTTTCTCTATCTGCAGAATGTACACCGCTATCTTTCTCCCTCTCTCTCTCTCTGTGTATCTCTGTCTCTCTGTCTCTATCTCCCACTCACTTCCTCTCCACCTGTCCCTCTCTCCCCCACTCGCTCTCCCTCCCCCACTCTCCTCCTCACTCTCTCTCCCCTCTCCCCTCTCTCTCCCCCACTTGCTCCCCCTCTCTCTCCCCCTCTCTCTTCCCCTCACTCTCCCCCTCTCTCTCCCCCCCCTCTCTTCCCCCTCTCACCCCCCCTCTCACCCCTCCTCTCACCCCCCCTCTCCCCCCCGCTTTTTCCCCCTCTCTCTCCCCCTCTCTCTCCCCCTCTCTCTCCCCCTCTCTCTCTCTACCTTATCTCTCTCTACCCCTCTCTCTCTATCCTCTCTCTCTCTATCCCCTTGCTCTCTCTCCCGTGCTCTCTCTCTCCCGCGCACTCTCTCTCCCCCTCTCTCTCATTCCCCCACTCTCTCCCCCTTTCTCTCTCTCTCTTCCCCTCTCTCCCCGTCTCCCTCTCCCCGTCTCCCTCTCCCTCCCCGTCCCTTCCTCACTCTCGCTCCCCTCACTCTCTCTCCCCTCCCCCCTCTCTCCCCCCTCTCTCCCCCTCTCTCTCCATCCCCCTGCTCTCTCTCCGACCCCTGTCTCTCTCTCCCCCCCTCTCTCTCCCGTGCTCTCTCTCTCCCGTGATCTCTCTCTCCCGTCTCCCTCTCCCCGTCTCCGTCTCCCTCTCCCCGTCTCCCTCTCCGCGTCTCCCTCTTCCTCCCCGTCCCTTCCTCTCTCTCCGTCTCTCTCTCTCAGCCTCCCCCGCTCTCTCTCTCTCTCTCTCTCTCTCTCTCTCTCTCTCTCTCTCTCTCTTCCGCTCTCTCTCTCGCCCTCTCTCTCACTATCTCTCTCCCTCTCTCTCTCCTTCTCTCCCCCTCTCTCTCTTCCGCTCACTCTCTCGCCCTCTCTCCGTCTCTCTCTTCCTCTCTCCTTCTCTCTCTCTCCCTCTCCCTCTCTCCCTCTCCATCTCTCCCTCCTCCTCTCTCCCTCTCTCCCTCTCTCCATCTCTCCTCTCTCCTCTACGTCCTCTCGTCCTCTCTCCTCTCTCCTCTCTCCTCTCTCCCCTCTCCCTCTCCCCTCTCCCCTCTCCCCTCTCCCCTCTCCCCCCTCCCCTCTCCCCCCTCCCCCCTCCCCCCTCCCCCCTCCCCCTCCCCCCTCCCCCTCCCCCCTCCCCCCTCCCCCCTCCCCCCCTCCCCCCTCCCTCCCCCCCCTCCCCCTCACCCTCTCCCCTCTCCCCTCCCCCTTCCCCTCTCCCCTCTCCCCTCTCTCCCTCTCCCCTCCCCCTCTCTCCTCTCCTCTCTCCTCCTCTCCCTCTCCTCTCCCTCTCTCCCTCTCCCTCTCTCCCCTCTTCCTCCTCTCCTCTCCTCTCGTCCCCCTCTCCTCTCCCTCTCCTCCTCTCTCTCTCCCCCCTCTCCTCCTCTCCTCTCTCTCCCCCCCTCTCCTCTCTCCTCTCTCCTCCCTCCCCCTCTCCTCCTCCCCCTCCTCTCGGTCCTCCCCCCTCTCCTCTCTCTTCCTCCCCCCTCTATCCTCTCTCCCCCCTCTCTCCTCTCTCCTCCACCCTCTCTCCTCTCTCCTCTCACCACTCTCCTCTCTCCTCTCTCCTCTCTCCTCTCTCCTCTCTCCCCACACTTCCTCTCTCCCCTCTCCTATCTCCCCCCTCTCATCTCCCCCCCCCTCCTCTCTCCCCCCTCCTCTCTCCCCCCTCTCATCTCCCGCCCCCCCTCTCCTCTGTCCCCTCTCCTCTGTCCCCTCTCCTCTGTCCCCTCCCCCTCCCTGCTCCCCACCTCTCCCCCTCCCCTCATCTCACTCCCCTATATAACCATATAACCATATAACAATTACAGCACGGAAACAGGCCATCTCGACCCTTCTAGTCCGTGCCGAACACGTATTCTCCCCTAGTCCCATATATCTGCGCTCAGACCATAACCCTCCATTCCTTTCCCGTCCATATAACTATCCAATTTATTTTTAAATGATAAAAACGAACCTGCCGCCACCACCTTCACTGGAAGCTCATTCCACACAGCCACCACTCTCTGAGTAAAGAAATCCCCCCTCGTGTTACCCCTAAACTTCTGTCCCTTAATTCTCAAGTCATGTCCCCTTGTTTGAATCTTCCCTACTCTCAGTGGGAAAAGCTTATCCACGTCAACTCTGTCTATCCCTCTCATCATTTTAAAGACCTCTATCAAGTCCCCCCTTAACCTTCTGCGCTCCAAAGAATAAAGCCCTAACTTGTTCAACCTTTCTCTGTAACTCAGTTGCTGAAACCCAGGCAACATTCTAGTAAATCTCCTCTGTACTCTCTCTATTTTGTTGACATCCTTCCTATAATTAGGCGACCAAAATTGTACCCCATACTCCAGAATTGGCCTCACCAATGCCCTGTACAATTTTAACATTACATCCCAACTTCTATACTCAATGCTCTGATTTATAAAGGCCAGCACACCAAAAGCTTTCTTTACCACCCTATCTACATGAGATTCCACTTTCAGGGAACTGTGCACAGTTATTCCCAGATCCCTCTGTTCACCTGCATTCTTCAATTCCCTACCATTTCCCTACCATCAGGGAGAGCGAGGAGGTCATAGAAAGGAGTTACAGGGAGGTGGTCACTCCAAGACCACGGGAGACAGAAAACTGGGTCACAGTTAGGAAGGGCAATGGGCAGAGGCAGGGACTGGTGAGTACCCTGGTGGCTGTAAACCTTGAAAATAAGTACTCATGCTTGAGTAAGGGTGGGGGAGACAGCCTACCTGGGGGTAGCGACAGCGGCCGGACCTCTGGCACAAAGACCGGTCCTGTTGCTCAGAAGGGTAAGGAAAAGAAGAAAAGGGCAATTGTAATAGGGGACTCTATAGTCAGGGGGTCGGATAGGCGATTCTGTGGACGCAGACAGGAGTCCCGGATGGTAGTTTGCCTCCCTGGTGCCAGGGTCAGGGATGTGCCTGAACGTGTCCAAGAAATCCTGAAATGGGAGGGAGAGGAGCCTGAGGTTGTGGTACATATAGGTACCAACGACATAGGTAAAAAAAGAGAAGAGGTCCTGAAAGAAGAATTTAGGGAGTTAGGTAGAGAGTTAAGGAGAAGGACTGGAAAGGTAACAATCTCAGGATTACTGCCTGTGCCACGCGACAGTGAGAGTAGGAATGGAGCGAGGTGGAGGATAAATGCGTGGATGAGGGACTGGTGCAGTGGGTATGGATTCAAATTTCTGGATCATTGGGACCTCTTTTGGGGAAGGTGCGACCTGTACAGAAAGGACGGGTTGCACTTGAACTCAAGGGGGACCAATATCCTGGCGGGGAGATTTGCAAAGGCTACTGGGGAGACTTTAAACTAGTATGGTTGGGGGGAGGGACTCAAATTGGGAAAGCTAGCAGTCAGTGTGTGAAGCAGGGGGCAGAGAATGGTAGCACTCTGACCCAAAATGTAGGGGAGAGGGAAGAAAAAGAAATTAATCAGAGAATAAGAGAGGGTGGGTTTCTTAAATGTGTATATTTTAATGCTAGGAGCATTGTAAGAAAAGTGGATGAACTTAGAGCCTGGATTGACACCTGGAAGTATGATGTTGTGGCGATCAGTGAAACATGGTTGCAGGAGGGCTGTGATTGGAAACTAAATATTCCAGGATTTCGTTGCTTCAGGTGTGATAGAATTGGAGGGGCAAGAGGTGGAGGTGTTGCATTGCTTATCAGGGAAGATATTACAGCAGTGCTTTGGCAGGATAGATTAGAGGGCTCGTCTAGGGAGGCTATTTGGGTGGAACTGAGAAATGGGAAAGGGGTAGCAACACTTATAGGGGTGTATTATAGACCGCCAAATGGGGAGCGAGAATTGGAAGAGCAAATATGTAAGGAGATTGCAGATATTAGTAGTAAGCACAAGGTAGTGATTGTGGGAGATTTCAATTTTCCACACATAGACTGGGAAACACATTCTGTAAATGGGCTGGATGGGTTGGAGTTGTGTGCAGGATAGTTTTTTGCAACAATACATAGAAGTACCTACTAGAGAAGGGGCGGTACTGGACCTCCTGTTAGGAAATGAGATGGGTCAGGTGGCAGAGGTATGCGTTGGGGAACAGTTCGGGTCCAGTGATCACAATACCATTAGTTTCAATATAATTATGGAGAGGGACAAAACTGGACCTAGGGTTGAGATTTTTGATTGGAGAAAGGCTAACTTTGAGGAGATGCGAAAGGATTTAAAAGGAGTAAATTGGGACAGTTTGTTTTATGGGAAAGATGTGGAAGAGAAATGGAGTACATTTAAAGGTGAAATTTTAAGAGTACAGAATCTTTATGTCCCTGTTCGGTTGAAAGGAAATCGTAAAAATTGTAAAGAGCCATGGTTTTCAAGGGAAATTGGACACTTGGTTCGGAAAAAGAGGGAGATCTACAATAGTTATAGGCAGCATGGAGTAAATGAGCTGCTTGAGGAGTATAAAGAATGTAAAAAGAATCTTAAGAAAGAAATTAGAAAAGCTAAAAGAAGATATGAGGTTGCTTTGGCAAGTAAGGTAAAAGTAAATCCGAAGGGTTTCTACCGCTATATTAATAGCAAAAGGATAACGAGGGATAAAATTGGTCCATTAGAGAGTCAGAGTGGCCAACTATCTGCAGAGCCAAAAGAGATGGGGGAGATATTGAACAGTTTCTTTTCTTCGGTATTCACCAAGGAGAAGGATATTGAATTATGTGAGGTAAGGGAAACAAGTAGAGTAGCTATGGAAACTATGAGGATCAAAGAAGAGGAAGTACTGACACTTTTGAGAAATATAAAAGTGGATAAGTCTCCAGTACCGGACAGGATATTCCCTAGGACATTGAGGGAAGTTAGTGTAGAAATAGCAGGGGCTATGGCAGAAATATTTCAAATGTCATTAGAAACGGGAATAGTGCCGGAGGATTGGTGTACTGCGCATGTTGTTCCATTGTTTAAAAAGGGGTCTAAGAGTAAACCTAGCAATTATAGACCTGTTAGTTTGACGTCAGTGGTGGGCAAATTAATGGAAAGAATACTTCGAGATAATATATATAAGCATCTGGATAAATAGGGTCTGATTAGGAACAGTCAACATGGATTTGTGCCTGGAAGGTCATGTTTAACTAATCTTCTTGAATTTTTTGAAGATGTTACTCGGGAAATTGATGAGGGTAAAGCAGTGGATGTTGTGTATATGGACTTCAGTAAGGCCTTTGACAAGGTTCCTCATGGAAGGTTGGTTAAGAAGGTTCAATGGTTGGGTATTAATGGTGGAGTAGCAAGATGGATTCAACAGTGGCTGAATGGGAGATGCCAGAGAGTAATGGTGGATGGTTGTTTGTCAGGTTGGAGGCCAGTGACGAGTGGGGTGCCACAGGGATCTGTGTTGGGTCCACTGTTGTTTCTCATGTACATCAATGATCTAGACGATGGTGTGGTAAATTGGATTAGTAAGTATGCAGATGATACTAAGATAGGTGAGGTTGCGGGTAATGAAGTAGAGTTTCAAAGTCTACAGAGAGATTTATGCCAGTTGGAAGAGTGGGCTGAAAGATGGCAGATGGAGTTTAATGCTGATAAGTGTGAGGTGCTACATCTTGGCAGGACAAATAAAAATAGGACGTACATGGTAAATGGTAGGGAATTGAAGAATGTAGGTGAACAGAGGGATCTGGGAATAACTGTGCACAGTTCCCTGAAAGCGGAATCTCATGTAGATAGGGTGGTAAAGAAAGCTTTTGGTGTGCTGGCCTTTATAAATCAGAGCATTGAGTATAGAAGTTGGGATGTAATGTTAAAATTGTACAAGGCATTGGTGAGGCCAATTCTGGAGTATGGTGTACAATTTTGGTCGCCTAATTATAGGAAGGATGTCAACAAAATAGAGAGAGTACAGAGGAGATTTACTAGAATGTTGCCTGGGTTTCAGCAACTAAGTTACAGAGAAAGGTCGAACAAGTTAGGGCTTTATTCTTTGGAGCGCAGAAGGTTAAGGGGGGACTTGATAGAGGTTTTTAAAATGATGAGAGGGATAGACAGAGTTGACGTGGAAAAGCTTTTCCCACTGAGAGTAGGGAAGATTCAAACAAGGGGACATGACTTGAGAATTAAGGGACTGAAGTTTATGGGTAACATGAGGGGGAACTTCTTTACTCAGAGAGTGGTAGCTGTGAGGAATGAGCTTCCAGTGAAGGTGGTGGAGGCAGGTTCGTTTTTATCATTTAAAAATAAATTGGATAGTTATATGGATGGGAAAGGAATGGAGGGTTATGGTCTGAGTGCAGGTATATGGGACTAGGGGAGATTATGTGTTCGGCACGGACTAGAAGGGTCGAGATGGCCTGTTTCCATGCTGTAATTGTTATATGGTTATATGGTTATTTACCATGTACGTCCTATTTTGATTTGTTCTGCCAAGATGTAGCACCTCACACTTATCAGCATTAAACTCCATCTGCCATCTTTCAGCCCACTCTTCCAACTGGCATACATCTCTCTGTAGACTTTGAAAATCTACTTCATTATCCACAACCCCACCTATCTTAGTATCATCTGCATACTTACTAATCCAATTTACCACACCATCATCCAGATCATTGATTTACATGACAAACAACAGTGGACCAAACACAGATCCCTGTGGCACCCCACTAGTCACTGGCCTCCAACCTGACAAACAACCATCCACCATTACTCTCTGGCATCTCCCATTCAGCCACTGTTGAATCCATCTTGCTACTCCACCATTAATACCCAACCATTGAACCTTCTTAACCAACCTTCCATGAGGAACCTTGTCAAAGGCCTTACTGAAGTCCATATATACAACATCCACTGCTTTACCCTAATCAATTTCCCGAGTAACCTCTTCAAAATATTCAAGTAGATTAGTCAAACATGACCTTCCAGGCACAAATCCATGTTGACTGTTCCTAATCAGACCCCTCTCAGCACACCCCTCTGCCCCCTCTCTCTCTCCCCCCTCCTCCCCTCCATCCCCTCCCCCATCCGTCCTCCCTCCCCTAAACCCCCTCCCGTCCACACCCCCTACGCTATTCCCTCTCAGCACCCCCTCTCTCTCCCCCTCATTCCCACCCTCTCTCTCTCCTCCCCTCCTCCCCCACCTTTCCCTCCTCACTCACCCTCCCTCTTACTCTCCTCTCCACCCCCCTATCCCTCTTGCCCCTCTCTCTGTGTCTCTGTCTCTGTCTCTCTCTCTCTGTCTCTGCCCCTTCTCTCTCTGCCCTCACTCTCACTCGCTGCATGCCGCCTCCCTCCCCCCCCCCACAACCGCACGTTGGGGGAACAGACCCAACGGGTCTGCACTTGGTCTAGTAATTAATAAAACTCCACATAAACTAAACGTCTGTGAGAAAAACTGGGGTAAATAATGTTATAAACCTCTGTCTGAGTGGATATATGAAGTAAATAATCAATAACCTCATCCTCTCCACTCTCTCCATCTCTCCCCCACTCTTCCCCCTTGCTGTACATAATCAATGAACCCCCGTCTAAGGGGGGTAATCAATACACTCTCCGTCCACCCTCCCTCTCTCCCTCCCCCTTGACTTCTTCTTCCTTAAGTACCCTGGGATGTAGACGATCAGGCCTTGGGGATTTATCAGCCTTCAGTTCCATCAGTCGACCCAACACCATTTCTTGCCTAATGTTAATTTCCTTCAGTTCCTCCGTCACCCTAGATCCTCTGGCCATTAGTACATCTGGGAGATTGTTTGTGAAGACAGATCCAAAGTACCTGTTCAACTCGTCTGCCATTTCCTTGATCCCCATAATAAATTCCCCTTTTTCAGTCTTCAAGGGTCCAAATTTGGGCTTAACTAGTTTTTTCCTTTTCACATCCCAAAAGAAGCTTTTACTATCCTCCTTTATATTCTTGGCTAGCTTACCTTCATACCTCATCTTTTCTCCCCGCATTGCCTTTTTAGTTATCTTATTTTGCTCTTTAAAAGTTATCCAATCCCCTGGCTTCCCGCTCATCTTTGCTATGTTGTACTTCTCTTTTATTTTTATACAGTCCCTGACTGCCCTTGTCAGCCACGGTCGCCCCTTACTCCCCTTGGAATCTTGCTTCCTCTTTGGATTGAACCAATCCTGCACCTTGTGTAGAAATACCTGCCATTGTTGTTCCCCCGCCTGTTAAGTTGCAACCCATCATTTTGGTCAATTCGCCCTTCCCCCAAAGCAGATCCCAGTGGTCTAAGAATCTAAATCCCTGCTCCCTGCACCAGCTTCTCAGCCACACATTGAGATACTCTATCTCCCTGTTCCTTCCCTCACCAGCACGAGGAACTGGAAACAAACCGGAGATAACCACTCTGGAGGTCCTGCTTTTCAGCCGCCTTCCGTGTTCTCTGAAGTCACGCTGTAGAATGTCTTTCCTCTTCTTCCCGACGTCATTTGTGCCGACATACACTACCACTGCTCACCTTCACCCTTGAGGATGCTCTGCAATCGGTCCATGATGTCCTGGATCCTGGCACCAGGGAGGCAACACACCATCCTTGACTCCCACCTGTTGCCATAGAAACCCCTGTCTGTCCCCGACTACCACGGCTCTGCCTGACGTCTGTCTCTTCGCTTATGCCTCAGCGTCACCTTTTGACTCGCAGACCTGTCCCTTCTCTCTTCGGGTATCTTCGTTGTAACGATCTTACTGATTGGGAAGGTTGTGGGAGGATCTTATAGAAACTTACAAAATTCTTAAGGGGTTGGACAGGCTAGATGCAGGAAGATTATTCCCGATGTTGGGGAAGTCCAGAACTAGGGGTCACAGTTTAAGGATAAGAGGGAAGTCTTTTAGGACCGAGATGAGAAAATCATTTTTCACACAGAGAGTGGTGAATCTGTGGAATTCTCCGCCACAGAAGGTAGTTGAGGCCAGTTCATTGGCTATATTTAAGAGGGAGTTAGATGTGGCCCTTGTGGCTAAAGGGATCAGGGGGTATGGAGAGAAGGCAGGGATGGGATACTGAGTTGGATAATCAGCCATGATCATATTGAATGGCGGTGCAGGCTCGAAGGGCCGAATGGCCTACTCCTGCACCTATTTTCTATGTTTCTATGTTTACTCTAGGTTCTGTCGATATTCCCGGAAGATCCTGAGGTCATCCAGCTGCTTCTCCAGCGCCCCAACACGGCCCTTCAGGAGCTGAACCTGGACACACTTTGCTAGAGGCAGGAAACGTGTTCCCGATGTTGGTGGAGTTCAGAACCAGGGGCCATATTTTAAGAGGTAGTAAAACCTTTAAGAGGTCTGAAGAATGGTTTCGGCCCAAAACATTGGCTATTTCCTTCGCTCCATAGATGCTGCTGCACCCACTGAGTTTCTCCAGCACTTTTGTCTACCTGCCATATTTTAAGAATAAGGGGTAAGCCATTTAGAAGGGAAATGAGGAAACACTTTTTCACATAGAGAGTTGTTAGTCTGTGAAATTCTCTGCCTCAGAGGGCGGAGGAGGCCGGTTCTCTGGATACTTTCAAGAGAGAGCTAGAGAGAACTCTTAAAGATAGCGGAGTCAGAGGATATGGGGAGAAGGTAGGAACGGGGTACTGTTTGTTGGTGATCAGCTGTGATCACATTGAATGGCGGTGCTGGCTCGAAGGGCTGAATGGCCTACACCTGCACCCATTGTCTATTTCTTTGTAAAAGCTTTTCACTCCACATCACTGTCTACATCTCTCCTGTGACTCTCAGTCTGAGGAAGGGTCTCGACCTCGAATTGTCGCCCATTCCTTCTCTCCAGAGATGCTGCACGTCCCGCTGTGTTACTGCGGCATTTTGTAGTCTGGCCCCCCTTGAGGTTTTATCTCAGGTTTGCAGCCTCTGCAGCTGCTGTGATTGTTTCCCCTCCCCCCCACCCACCCCCCCCCCCCCCGGTAGGAGCCGCGGGGGCGGGGCCGGCCGCACCGTGGCAACCGTTGCTAGGGCGGGATGGGCGGATCCTCATCCCGTTCCCCACTTGCCTCCTCACCATCTCTCCCCTCCTTCCCTTCTCCCCCTCCCCCTCACACCTTCATCTCCCCCCCACTCACTCACCCGCTCCCCTCACACACCCCCCTCCTGTTCACGCGTTAGTAATGTCCTGTTTGCCAGCTTGTTGACCCTCTGTGTTCCTCTCCTGCATGGTTTAGGAGCCGTTGCTGTGGACGGAGAGACGGGGACGTGAGCGGCCATTGAGGACAGCCAGGGTGCAGGTGAGCCCCCTTCTGCTCACTGTGCGGGCTGAGCTTGGAGGGGATGAGCTTCGATGGAGGACCACATGACGGGGCACAACAATGGGAAGCGTTATGAGTGTGACGTGTGTGGCAAGGCCTGGCGGAGCCCGAGCAAGCTGGAGACCCACCGGCGGGTTCACACGGGCGAGGAGCCCTATGGCTGCTCCACCTGCGGCAAGAGCTTTTCCCGGTTGTCGTCGCTGTGGGAGCACCAGCGGTTGCACAGCAGTTAACGGCCCTTCACCTGCTCCGACTGCGACAAAGGCTTCAAGTCATCCAAGCAACTGAAGGTGCCCAGGCGCCTGCACACCGGGGAGCAGCCCTACACCTGCAGCGACTGTGGCAAGAGCTTCACCCGCTCCGACCACCTGCTGTTGCACCAGCTCACCCACACTGTCGATTGCCCCTATACGTGCGCCCAGTGCGGCAAGGCTTCACCCGCTCCGACCACCTGCTGGTGCACCAGCGCACCCACAGCGGGGACCGGCCCTACACCTGCAGTGACTGCGGCAAGGGCTTCACCTGCTCCTCCAATCTGCTGACCCACCAGCGCACCCACAGCGGGGAGCGTCCCTACATCTGCGCTAAGTGCGGCAAGTGCTTCAACCGCTCCAGCAGCCTGCTGGAGCACCAGCGCACCCATACCGGCGAGCGCCCCTACACCTGCGCCCAGTGCTGCAAGGGCTTCACCCACTACAGCAGCCTGCTGGTGCACCAGCGCTCCCACACCGTGGAACACCCCTACACATACACCCAGTGCGGCAAAGGCTTCACCCGCTCCACCAGGCTGCTCTCCCACCAGCGGGTGCATGCCTGCGACCTTCCCGTCCCCAGCCCTGTGTGTGGAGAGCACTTTGCCATGGCCTCCCATGCCCTGTCTCACCAGCACGTGCACACCAGTGGCCAGCCCTACGACTGCCCGTACTGTGGTGAATTGTTTGACAGCTTTGACAGGGGTTGCGGCAGCACCGGCGGGCCCACGCCGGCGAGCAGCTGCTCCCACTGTGACAAGAGAGCATGGGGGCTGCGGGAGCAGCAGCGGATACACACCAGAGAGAGACCCTTTGTGTGCGCTGAGTGTGGCAAGGGTTTCACCCGCATGTCCAGCCTGTGGCAGCACCGGCGTACCCACAGCGGTGAGCGTCCCTTCCCCTGCCATCCTGTGGTAAGGGCTTCACCCACCTTGACCACCTGCTGGAGCACCGGCGAGTCCACACTGGCCAGTGCCCCTTCACCTGCCCGCTCTGTGGCAAGGCCTTTGCCCGCTCCTCCAGCCTGCTGGCACACCGTCACGTGGATAGATAGGCGCTGTTTAGGTAAACAAAGTGCTGGAAGGAATGGGTAACGTTTCTTGTCAAGACGTTCCTCAGTCTCGACCCGAAATGTCACCCAGTCCGTCTCTTCAGAGATGCTGCCTGTCCCACTAAGTTACTCCAGCATTTTGTGACCTTTTTTGTAAACCAGCATCTGCAGTTCCTTGTTTTTAAACCATTCTGGTTAACCATCTCTGCACTTTCCCCAAAGCCTCCACATCAGTCCTGTAATGGAGTGACCAGAACTGTATGCAATACTCCAAATGCTACCTGACCAATGTCCCTTAAAGCTGCACATATACATTCCTCTCTCCTTATCTCACATCCTTTTATCTCCTTATTTTCTCTCGCATCTGTCACTTCACTCATCTGGCGATCACCGCATCATCTGTTTACATATTGTCAGTCTGAAGAAGGGTCCTGACCCGAACTGCCACCTATCCATGTTCTCCACAGATGCTTCCTGGCCCGCTTTAGTTAATCCAGCACTCTGTGAAATGTCACCTATCCATGTTTGCCACTGATGCTTCCTTACCTGCTGAGTTACTCCTGCACTCTGAGAAACGTCACCTATCCATGTTCTCCACAGATGCTGCCTGACCCGCCGAGTTACTGCAGCACATCACGTTAGAGTCATAGCGTGATAGTGGAAACAGGACCTTCGGCCCAACTTATCCACACTGATCGATATGTCCCGGCTACACTATTCCCACCTGCCTGCATTTAGTCTATATCCCTCCAAACTTGTCCTATCTATGTACCTGACTATAACTGTTTTTAAAATGTTGGGATAATTCCAGCCTTAACTACCTTCTCCGTCAGCTCCTTCCATAACCCACCACCCTCTGTTGAAAAGTTACCCCTTAGTTTCCTATTAAATCTTTTCCTCTTCACCATGAACCCATGTCCCCTGGTCCTCGATTCCCTCACACTGGGCAAGTGATTCTGTGCATCTAACTAAATTGTGTTCTATGCAAGATTCCAGCATCTGCAGTTTCTTGTGTCTCCCTCACCTATATAACCAGATAAACCATATAACAATTACAGCACGGAAACATGCCATCTCGGCCCTACAAGTCCGTGCCGAACAATTATTTTCCCCTAGTCCCATCTACCTGCACTCAGACCATAACCCTCAATTCCTTTCCCATCCTAATACCTATCCAATTTATTTTTAAATGATAAAATCGAACCTGCCTCCACCACTTCCATTGGAAGCTCATTCCACACAGCTACCACTCTCTGAGTAAAGTTCCCCCTCATGTTACCCCTAAACTTCTGTCCATTAATTCTGAAGTCATGTCCTCTTGTTTGAATCTTCCCTGCTCTCAATGGGAAAAGCCTGTCCACATCAACTCTGTCTATCCCTCTCATCATTTTAAAGACCTCTATCAAGTCCCCCCTTAACCTTCTGCGCTCCAGAGAATAAAGACCTAACTTATTCAAACTTTCTCTGTAATTTAGTTGCTAAAACCCAGGCAACATTCTAGTAAATCTCCTCTGTACTCTCTCTATTTTGTTGACATCCATTGGGCGACCAAAATTATACACCATACTCCAGAATTGGTCTCACCAATGCCTTGTACAATTTTAACATTACATCCCAACTTCTATACTCAATGCTCTGATTTATAAAGGCTAGCATACCAAAAGCTTTCTTTACCACCCTATCTACATGAGATTCCACCTTCAGGGAACTATGCACAGTTATTCCTAGATCCCTCTGTTCAACTGTATTCCTCAATTCGCTACCATTTACCATGTACGTCCTATTTTGATTTGTCCTGCCAAGATGTAGCACCTCATAGTGATTAGCATTAAACTCCATCTGCCATCTTTCAGACCATTCTTCCAAATGGCCTAAATCTCTCTGTAGACTTTGGAAATCTACTTCATTATCCACAAAACCACCTACCTTAGTATCATCTGCATACTTACTAACCCAATTTACCACACCATCATCCAGATCATTGATGTACATGACAAACAACAGTGGACCCAACACAGATCCCTGAGGGACCCCGTTGGTCACTGGCCTCCAACCTGGCAAACAGCCATCCACCATTACTCTCTGGCATCTCCCATTCAGCCACTGTTGAATCCATCTTGCTACTCCTGCATTTATACCCAACAATTGAACCTTCTTAACCAACCTTCCATGAGGAACCTTGTCAAAGGCCTTACTAAAGTCCATATAGACAACATCCACTGCTTTACCCTCATCAATTTCCCTAGTAACCTCTTCAAAAAAATTCAAGAAGATTAGTCAAACATGACCTTCCAGGCACAAATCCACATTGACTGTTCCTAATCAGACCCTGTTTATCCAGATGCTTATATATATTATCTCTAAGTATCTTTTCCATTAATTTGCCCACCACTGAAGTCAAACTAACAGGTCTATAATTGCTAGGTTTACTCTTAGAACCCTTTTTAAACAATGGAACAACATGCGCAGTACGCCAATCCTCGGGCACTATTCCCGTTTCTAATGACATTTGAAATATTTCTGACATAGCCCCTGCTATTTCTACACTAACTTCCCTCAATGTCCTAGGGAATATCCTGTCAGGACCTGGATACTTATCCACTTTGATATTTTTCAAAAGTGTCAGTACTTCTTTTTCTTTGAATCTCATAGTACCCATAGCTACTCGACTTGTTTCCCTTACCTCACATAATTCAATATCCTCTCCTTGGTGAATACCGAAGAAAATAAATTGTTCAATATCTCCCCCATCTCTTTTGGCTCTGCAGATAGCTGTCCACTCTGTCTCTCTAATGGACCAATTTTATCCCTCGTTATCCTTTTGCTATTAATATGCTGTAGAAACCCTTTGGATTTACTTTCACCTTAATTGCCAAAGCAACCTCATATCTTCTTTTAGCTTTTCTAATTTCTTTCTTAAGATTCTTTTTACATTCTTTATACTCCTCAAGCACCTCATTCACTCCATGCTGCCTATAATTATTGTAGATCTCTCTCTTTTTCCGAACAAGATGTCCAATTTCCCTTGAAACCCATGGCTCTTTACAATTTTTACTATTTCCTTTCAACCGAACAGGGACATAAAGATTCTGTACTCTGAAAATGTCCCCTTTAAATATCCTCCATTTCTCTTCTACATCCTTCCCATAAAACAAAATGTCCCAATTCACTCCGTTTAAATCCTTTCGCATCTCATCAAAGTTAGCCTTTCTCCAATCAAAAATCTCAACCCTAGGTCCAGTTCTGACCCTCTCCATAATTATATTGAAACTAATGGTATTGTGATCACTGGACCCGAAGTGCTCCCCAACGCATATCTCCGCCACCTGACCTGTCTCATTTCCTAACAGGAGGTCCAGCACTGCCCCTTCTCAAGTAGGTACCTCTATGTATTGCTGCAAAAAACTATCATGCACACATTTTACAAACTCCAAACCATCCAGCCCATTTACAGAATGTGTTTCCAAGTCTTTGTGTAGAAAATTGAAATCTCCCACAATCACTACCTTGTGCTTACTACTAATATCTGCCATCTCCTTACATATTTGCTCTTCCAATTCTCGCTCCCCATTTGGCGGTCTATAATACACCCCTATAAATGTTGCTACACCATTCCCACTTCTCAGTTCCACCCAAATTAGCCTCCCTAGACGAGCCCTACAATCTATCCTGCCAAAGCACTGCTGTAATATCTTCCCTGACAAGC
The DNA here is from genome assembly GCF_010909765.2 of Amblyraja radiata. Taxonomy (NCBI): domain Eukaryota; kingdom Metazoa; phylum Chordata; class Chondrichthyes; order Rajiformes; family Rajidae; genus Amblyraja; species Amblyraja radiata. The sequence continues at coordinate 166,745 of NW_022630103.1, forward strand.
AATGCAACACCTCCACCTCTTGCCCCTCCAATTCTATCACACCTGAAGCAACGAAATCCTGGAATATTTAGTTTCCAATCACAGCCCTCCTGCTACCATGTTTCACTGATCGCCACAACAACATACTTCCAGGTGTCAATCCAGGCTCTAAGCTCATCCACCTTTCTTACAATGCCCCTAGCATTAAAATATGCACATTTAAGTAACCCACCGCCTCTTATTCTCTGTTTATTTTCTTTTTCTTCTTTATCCCCTAGATTTTGGGTCTGAGTGCTTTCTCTATTTGAGTCCCTCCCCCCAACCATTCTGGTTTAAAGTCTCCCTAGTAGCCTTTGCAAATCTCCCCGCCAGGATATTGGTCCCCCTCGGGTTCAAGTGCAACCCGTCCTTTCTGTACAGGTCACACCTTCCCCAAAAGAAGTCCCAATGATCCAGAAACTTGAATCCCTGCCCACTGCACCAGTCCTTCAGCCACGCATTTATCCTCCACCTCGCTCCATTCCTACTTTCACTGTCGCGTGGCACAGGCAGTAATCCTGATATTGTTACTTTTTTGGTCCTTTTCCTTAACTCTCCTCACAACTCCATAAATTCTCCCTTCAGGACCTCTTCTCTTTTTTTACCTATGTCATTGGTACCTATATGTACCACGACCTCAGGCTCCTCTCCCTCTGATTTCAGGATATAACCATATAACCATATACTTGGACGCGTTGAGACACATCCGAGACCCTGGCACCAGGGAGGCAGACTACCATCCGGGTCTCTCGACTGCGTCCACAGAATCGCCTATCCGACCCACTAACTATAGAGTCCCCAATTACTATTACCCTCCTCTTTTTTTCCCTATCTTTCTGAGCAACAGGGCCGGTCTCTGTGCCGCAGGCCCGGCCGCTGTCGCTACCCCCGGGCAGGCTGTCTCCCCCAAACATACTCAAACAGCAGTACTTATTTTCAAGGTGTACAGACACTGGGGTACTCACTCGTCCCTGCCTCTGCCCCTTGCCCTTCCTAAGCGTGACCCACGTGTCTCGCTCCCGTGGTTTTGGAGTGACCACCTCCCTATAACTCCTCTCTATGACCTCCTCACTCTCCCTGACCAGACAGAGGTCATTGAGCTGCTGCTCCAGGTTCCTCATACGGTCCCTTAGGAGCCCCATCTCGATGCACCTGGCGCAGATGTGGACGTCTGGAGGGCTATCCGACTCCATGACCTCCCACATCTGACATCCAGAACAGTAAACTGCCCTGGCCCACATTATCCCGCCTTACCCTGGATACAATACAAGTACAATACAATACAAACTGCTGGAAGAAATCAGCAGAGATCTGACTCACAATCAGCTGCTCCCTCTTGTCCTTTAAACTGTACCTTTACTAAGAAAAAGCACTGTACCCTTAGCTCACTGTACCTTTACTAAAGCACTGTACCTTTAACCAGAAAGCAGAAATGCTAACCTGAGGTTGCACCCAATCAGCTGCTTCCTCTAGTCTGCTTCCCTCAATCAGCGGCTTCCACCAGAACCCTTCCTATGAAGTGTGGAACGTTACAGATTTGGGTAAAAGCCCCGCGCTCGATTTAAACACTCACCGCCCAGAAACTCATCCTCTTGGTCCAATGGCTCCCTTTTTTTATTGTCATTGCACATAAGTGCAACGAGATTTGGTATGCAGCTTCCATCCGATGTCATAACTTAAATAACTAATAAAATTTGGATTTAGATACCCCGAGAACAAGGTTTGTAAAAAGAACATTAAAACAGTTCAAACAGACTAAAGTGCAGATGTGTCTGTACGACGTGACCATCCAAGGGAGACAGTCCAGGGGGGGGGGGGGGGCACTCAGTACGGCCGGTTCAGGGCCGCTATAGCTCTGGGAATGAAGCTGTTCCTGAGTCTGGAGGTGCAGGCGTAGAAAGCCTTGTAACGTGTGCCGGAGGGAAGTAATTCAAACAGTCCATTACAAGGGTGTGAGGAGTCTTTATGGATGCTGGCGGCCTTCCTGGAGCACCGTGTGTGGTAGATGCCCTCCAAGGCTGGTAGCTGTGTCCCAATAACTTCTGCACTATGTGGACGACACGCTGAAGAGCTCTCCTCTCCGCCTCCGTGCAGCTGAGATACCACACACAGATCCATACGTTAATATGCTCTCTGTGGTGCAGCGGTAGCAGCTTGTCAACAGCTGTTGGGGCAGACCAGTTTTTTTTAAATGTCCTCAGGAAGAACAGTCGTTGCTGTGCCTTCTCGACCAGCGCAGCGGTGTTGGTGGACCATGTGAGGTCCTCTGAAATGTGAGTGCCCAGAAACTTAAAGCTGGACACTCTCTCCACACTGTCCCCGTAGATGGAGATTGGGGCGTATTCTTCATTATGTGACCTCCTGAAGTCAATAATCAGCTCCTTGGTCTTGGAGGTGTTTAGTGACAAGTTGTTACGTGAGCACCAGTCCGCCAGGTTCTGCACCTCCGCTCTGTATTTTGTTTCATCGCCGTTAGTGATCAGCCCAATCACCGTTGTGTCTTCTGCAAACTTCACGATGGTGTTGGTGTCGAATGCAGGAACACAGTTGTGTGTGAAGAGGAAGTAGAGCATGGGGCTCAGTACACAGCCCTGTAGTGTGCCGGTGCTGGTGCTCAGGGTGATAGTGGAGGACAGGTGCGGGCGTGGACTTAACCTCGGAGCTGATCCCTTGCCTACGGACTTACCATCGAGAGCTTGCAGTCTCAGGAGAGGCCGAGTTGGGAAACTCCAAAGGCACGGAGGCTCGACCAGCCCTGACCCGGGGTCCGATCGCCGGTGCGGGGGAGCTGACATCCCCCGATGCAGGAGCTGATCGCCCCGATGCGGAGGGCCAAAAATGCCGCTGGTTTCAGGAGTCAAGACAGTCCCGTGAACGGAGGGTTGGAGGCCCAGACTGCGGGAAAGCGATGGCGGCGGCGGCGGAGAAGCGGCAGTTGGCGGCGGCCTGAGCTAACACTGTGGGTTTCACTGCTGGACAGTCTCTCAGCTGCTTCCCGAAGTCGCTCGGGCTCCTCGACCGGACTGTTGCCTCTTCGGTTAGCCGCTTGCTGGCTGCCCTCGTTCAGCCAACGAGTGGCGGCTAATGCTAGCTGCTACAGCGGCTAACCTGATCGCCTCCGTCCTTCTTACAGGCAATCCCCACCAGATGCGAGCCGTGACCAAGACTGGATGTTCATCTCCTCCTGTCATGCCGTTGATAATTTTGGCACTCACAACAGTCATCCACCTCTGTGCACCTAGTCCACGGCTAACCGCTATCACGGAGCTCCTAGTCCCTCCGCTCGGCATCATGTTCAAATATTCAACTTTGCAACTGATTGAACCCTTCAACTACTCCATCCCATCTTGCATCCCAGTCATCAAACAGCTCGGTCTTCTACGTCGACCCCGTTACATCCACAGAGGCTCTCGCCGCAAGTTTGTTTACTTCCACCACGGACAATCCATTCCATCCATCTGGTCACCTGCACGCTCTGTCGCACCTCTGAACAAAACTGAACTACCCACTGTCCAATCATTTGCAAATCCACTCACTGCCCCCCCCCCCTCAACTGCAACACCCCCCCTCCCCACTGACCACACGCACTGTTAACCGGGACAACCTCAGATCTCTCCAGCCTGCCCCCATCCCACCACCCTCTCACCATGCCAACTTTGCCCTCCTCAACACCCGATCGCTCAACAACAAAGCCCCTGCCCTCCATGAACTAATCCTTGACAACACTCTGGACTTCCTTCTGCTCACTGAAACCTGGCAACAACCCAATGACTTATTCTCCCTCAACCAAGCATCTGGTTTTAACTACATCTCCAAACCCCGCCCCTCCCGCCGTGGAGGTGGCCTCGCCGATGTTTTCAATCAGAACTTCCGGATCACAGAACTCACCCTCCCCTCAGTATCATCATTTGAATTCCTCACTTTCAAAGCTCTTTCCTCCATGTCAGTTACCCTCATTTACCGGCCACCTAAACCAAACCCCTCCTTCCTCTCCATATAACCATATAACATATAACTTCCTTCTGCTCACTGAAACCTGGCACAATCCGATTTCACTGAACTCCTCACACTAGCCTCATCTCTCTCTCCACGTCTGCTACTACTCGGTGACTTAAATATCCACACGGACTCCCCCACCTACAAGCTCTCATCTGAATTCTCCATTTTACTGGACAACTTCACTCTCACCCAACATGTCACCTTCCCCACCCATGATAAAGGACACATCCTCGACCTGGTCTGCTCCACAAATCAACTGGTGCTCGACCTCCATCCATGCCTCTTTCCCCTCTCTGATCATAAACTCATACGGTTCACCATCCCTTCTCCCACCCCCGCCCCCGCCTCCTCAGAGAAATCACCTTCCGTAATCTAAAATCCATTGATCCCCACCATCTCTCTGACCTGCTCTCCACCACACTCCCCCTGGACTCAACCCCCATCTCACCTGATGATCTCACAAACCATCTCAACTCCACCTTGTCTCTCCCTTAACACTCTGGCTCCCCTCAAAACAAAAATCGTAACTTTTAACACCTCTTCACCCTGGTACACACCGAGTAAGTTGGAACAGACTGGTCGCCGACTTGAACGACTCACAAATAAATCATCTCTCACAGTCCACCATGAAGCCTACAAACTCCACCTCACTGCCTACAAAGATGCCCTCATTGCTGCCAAGTCTGCCTACCTCTCCACCATCTTCACCGACCCCTGCCAAAACCCCAGAACCCTCTTCTCCACAGTGGGCAACCTCCTCAAACCTCGGACCAACACTCTCCCTACCTCTACTCCGGATCTCTGCAACACATTCCTCCACTTTTTCGCTGATAAAATTAACATCATTTGTCAATCTTTATCCCCTGTATCTGACCCCCCAGCATCTACTCCAGCACCTGCCAAGGCCCCTCTTCTCCCCATCTCTACTGACCTCCCGACCCCTCCTCCACACTGCCTCCTCTCCCAGTTTGACCCGGCCACCCCTCCTGAAATCTCCAAACTCATCAGCTCTTCCAAACCCACTACCTGCTCCCTTGACCCCTTCCCCACTCCCCTGCTGAAGTCCTGCCTCCCCGTCCTCTGCCCCTACCTCACTAACCTCTTCAACTCCTCACTGTCCCAAGGAACTGTCCCCTCCGCCTTTTAAACAGCTGCTGTCACCCCAATTTTAAAGAAACCTGGTCTGGATCCCTCCTCTCTCAACAACTACCGCCCAATCTCAAACCTCCCCTTTCTTTCTAAAACCCTGGAGCGTATCGTCACCTCACAACTTCAATCCCATCTCCATGCCAATAACCTATTCGAACCCCTCCAATCTGGTTTTCGCCCCCTCCACAACACAGAAACCGCTCTCCTCAGTCCTCAATGACCTCCTCACCTCTGCTGACACCGGTTCCCTCAACATCCTCATCCTCCTCGACCTGAGTGCAGCCTTCGATACCGTGAGCCATAACATTCTGCTCACCAGTCTCAAAGACCTCGGTATCGAAGGTACTGCACTCAGCTGGCTCCGTTCCTACCTTTCCAACAGATCCCACAATCTCTCTTCATAACCACACATCTGCTACAGCCACAGTCACTCAAGGCGTACCCCAAGGCTCCGTACTCGGCCTCCTCCTCTACATCATCTACATCCTCCCCCTTGGTCAGATACTCCGCCACTTCAACCTGGACTTCCACTGTTACGCCGATGACACCCAGATCTACCTCAGCACCAAACCCCCCCCCCCCCTCTCCCATATCAACTCCTGTTTGTCAGCTATAAAAACCTGGATGCAACTTCCTCAAACTCAACAGCGATAAAACAGAATTCCTCCTCATAGGCTCCAAATCCACACTCAGCAAAATCAATAATTCCACTCTCACCATCGACGGCACCATTGCCTCCCCATCTCCCCAGGCCCGCAACCTTGGCGTGATTTTTGATTCCACCCTCTCCCTTGAGCCTTACACCCGCCATGTCATTAAAACCTCCTTCTTTCACCTCCGCAACCGCCAAAATCAGACCCTCTCTCACACCCCCCGCTGCTGAAAGACTCATCCATGCCTTCATCTCCTCCCGACTGGACTACTGCAACACTTCTCCTTGGAATCAGCTCCAGCTACATCAACCGACTCCAACTGGTCCAGAACGCAGCCGCCCGACTCATCACCCACACCAAATCCTGGCACCACATCACTCCAGTCCTCAAACAACTTCACTGGCTTCCCATCTCTCACCGGATCACCTACAAAATCCTGATCCTCACCTACAAAGCCCTCCACCATCTGCCCCCCCCCCTCCATATCTCACTGACGTCCTCTCCCCCTATCAACCCTCACGGTCCCTCAGATCCACATCAGCCGGACTCCTCTCCGTCCACAAATCCAACCTCTGCAGTTTTGGGGACAGAGCCTTCTTCTCCAGGGCAGCTCCCAGGCTCTGGAACTCCCTCCCCCAACTGATCCGCTATTCTGAGTCCCTCACCATCTTCCAGTCCCGCCTCAAGACCCATCTCTTCACCTCTGCCTATCCTTAGCCCCACGTCCCCCTCCCATTTCATCTGTGCTTGAATTGTTGCTCATTTTTTGGTTTGTTATGTTTTGGTTTGTTATGTTTTTTGCCTTGCTTTGTAAAGCGGCTTTGAGTCCCTGAAAAGAGCTATATAAATTCAATTTATTATTATTATTATTATAGAAGGGAAGAGATTTGATCTTTTTCAACTTCCATCACAGTGAGGAATGTGGAGGAGGAGTCACTGTTATGAGTTTATGTTAAAATTTATTTTGTGTGTTCCATTGTTTTTTATTTGTATGACTGACTTGGCAAATGATATTCCTCGAATGTTGCAAAATATACTTGGCTAATAGGGAGGTTTCACGGCAGTTGGATCACGACCCATGACCCATACTGTTGCTACACTACACCAAGTGGAGTACACGTGATGAACTGCAGGTAAGCACTTACCATTGCTTCCAGCGTAACGGGCCCGTTAAAACCCTCCGAAATTGTTAATTTTTGCGCTGTAAATAATTATGGAAATCGGGATAAGCGTGAGAGACATTTAGCCTACTTCAGAATTCCAAAAGTGAGGAGAAATTACGATAGATAGAAGCGAGAGCTGAAGGGACAACAACTTGGTGCTTGGCGAACATTGGCCGTTTGCTCACTGCATTTCATCAGCTAAGACATTATTTGTGGATTTTCTTGATTCCTTTGGCATTTAAAAAGTTTCAGAAGTGATAAATCTGGCTGTAAATTTTTTTAATTGCCCATGGTTCTCAAGTGGATTTTTACATACAAAATGAAAACGCATCTGAAGAAAAATTTACAGGTAATTCCCAATATTTTCAATTTGGATATCTGCACAGCCAATGTTCGCCAAGCACTTTAGCTGTTGTTGTCCCTTCAGTTCTCGCTTCTCTTTACCTTCATTTCGCTTCACTTTTGGAATTCTGAAGTTGGGTACATGTCTCTCACGCTTACCCAGATATCCACAATTTATTACAGCGCAAAAATTCAACATTTTGGCGGTTTTTAACAGGTAGGAAAGTATGCGTTTCGTGTATTAACAACATATACCGGAAGCTGCGATGTCCTCCAGATGGATAGAGCGGCTCCGTGCGTCAAGCCCTATGACCCAGTGACCTTACGTGCAACCCCCCTATAAAGCAAAGATCATACAGCGGAGCGATCTTTGCTATAAAGTATGATTGTGATTAACTGAAAATAACAGGACACCATTGACGTAGTCTGGCAAATCACCGGATGGGCGGCGCTTCCATCCTCCGACCAGTTGCGGCGGCGGCAGGGGGTTGTGTCCGGAGCTGCGGGACCCGGGAGCCCGCTGTCGGAAGCAGGACCCCTCTGTCCAGCACCAGTTTGCCATCGGTGAGTATTTCGCCGCCGCCGGTCCGCAGTGGACAGTTGTAATCTTGCGAAGAGGCTTGTGTTAAATTTACCCATTGGAGTTGAGATGCTCTTGTCTGTGGGGACATTGAAGTTATTGTTGTGACTAAATGTGTCCCAGTGATAGTTTGAAGCGGAAATGTTCAGCAACAGCTGCTGCTGTTGTATTTTGTCATTGGATGTGTTTGTGTAGATTCATGTTGCACAAGGACACAGATCTGTAAAGTTGTAAAGCAAATGTTGGAGTTTGTTTCAGTTACTAAATGGCCCAACGTTCACGGTATTTTTTATAATGAGATTCAGGCATCAAAACTTGTTTTCTCCGTTTTCATTTATTTTTGGCGAGCAACTTGCTCTGTTGCCAGAGTAAAGGAGTGTTGCTCGTTTTTATCACCCTCTGGTCACAGCGGAGAGAGTGATCCCAGGAGACGGTGCAGGAGAATGGTAACAATAGGAAAATATACTTTGAGGATTTGTAGCATGGAAGGCATTTTGTACATATTTGAATAATGAAATGAGAACTAATGAGTTGGGCCTGTCTGTCGGGTATGTGAGTGGAAGTATGGCATTTACACAAATCTATTGACTTTTAACATGTGACTTTTGCAACTTTTTTGGGGCATGGAAATTTAAAGAAACATGGCTATTCCAGAAGATCTGAGGAATAAGACAAAATGCTGCAATGCTGGAAACACACAGCAGATTGAGCAGCATTTGATTATAGTCCCAGTTGTGATAATGGATTATCCACCATTGCATTTTCCACTGTTTTCAGTATTTACTATTTTTATCAATGAAGTAAATGCACTTTGTCTTTATTACACTCTAGGAAAAATTGTAATGATTGGCCCGATCCCGCACAGTAGTAAGATAACCAAATATGTTCAAATTCGATGCTAGAGGTTAATTAAAGGTAGAGAGAGATCATCTATCCACAGCTGGGATAGTTCAGGACCAGAAGTAGTACCATTTAATGCAGAATTGTATCTTTCACCTATGATAATAGAGACTGTCTGCAAGATAGCAAAGGATAGAAACATAGAAAATAGATGCAGGAGTAGGCCATTCGGCCCTTCGAGCCTGCACCGCCATTCAATATGATCATGGTTGATCATCCAACTCAGTATCCTGTACCTGCGTCCTCTCCATACCCCCTGATCCCCTTAGCCAAAAGGGCCACATCTAACTACCTCTTAAATATAGCCAATGAACTGGCCTCAACTACCTTCTGTGGCAGAGAATTCCACAGTGTGAAAAATGTTTTTCTCATCTCAGTCCTAAACGACTTCCCCCTTATCCTTAAACTGTGACCCCCCTGTTCTGGACTTCCCGATCTCCCAATCATCCTCATTGTGGCCATTGCACTTTCTATAATCAGCATATTATCAGGTCAGGTCGGGGGAGTTCCTCCTGCCATGGGTACCATGTAATCCCATGCTACCTGCTCCATGGTCAGATAGTCGGCGACTAAACCGTCTCCCCCACCAGGTTTGTTAGGTGAGGAGGGGGCTGTGGAACCACAGCAGGACCAAAAACAAGACCTGTCAAAGGGCGGATGAACTTCTTGCGCGCCAACGGCCATTCAGTAGAAGTTGCGATCACTGTTGTACATGGCATTGTAAGGAAGGAGGCGGGGCGGAGGACTGGGGAGTGGGACCTCGCTGGCCAGGGGACCAGGGAGAGCGCCCCCAATGACAGCAGATTCCCATTGATGAGTAGGTTTCCGCCCCCCCCCCCACAGGCCGCCCCTCTCGTCCCAACCCCCCTTATAACCTTATAAAAAAAGGCAAATCAAACTCAAGAGGCCAAGTGTCATATTCCTGCTCCTAATATGTTCATTTATTGGTCCAAATAAACCTAATTTCCAGAGCTACACAGACTATGTTTTATCCCATCTTAATTCCTGGATAAACACTTTGCCATTAGCGCTGTCTTCAACGTATATTTGTTCCATTATTTTGGGAGTTTGATTGATTTATTGATGAGAAGCTTCTAGCGGAGTGACTGAATCAGTCTGAAGAAGGGTCTTGACCTGAAACGTCAACCATTAAAAAAAAAACCTTCTCCCCAGAGATGCTGCCTGTCTCGCTGAGTTACTCCAGCATTTTGTGTCTACCTGCACTTTAAACCAACTTCTGCAGTTCTTTCCCACATGGTTGACAGCGTGTGATGTCACAGCCGAAGGTGTTGTCCTGTTCCTTTGAATTGTTGTCTAATACCGGCTTTTAATCTGTATATTACAGAGCAGAGGGACGCATGAATGGCAGTCAACACCATGGCTGATGGAGCGGACCAGGGAGGAGATCCAGTGGCCTCGACCAAAGATCTTAGAGCAGAGCAAGATGGGCTACTCCTGCTAAATGCAATGGGCTGGCGTGTAGTACGCTATGGAGGGGATCCTGGGCATTTTTCCCCGCCCATTTTAGTAACCGGAGCCTACCTGACCTGACCCGACCCGACTCGCAGTGTAATCAATGTTGCGGGGCAACAGTTTGTGTGTGTGATATAGGGTTAGATTCATAATTCTGTCAGTTCATACTTCTTGTCAAGAATAAAATTTGACTCTGGTAATTGTCTTTTTTAATGTTTTTTAAATCATTTCTTTTTAAATGGCTCACAAGCAGTGTTTGAGTTGATTTTGTAGTAACCGGAACCGACCCGACTCGCAGGGTGATTGACATTGCGAGGGATATAGGGTTAGATTCATAATTCTGTTAGTTCATAATTCCGTTAATTCTTGTTAAAGAATAAAATGTTTATAAACACACATACATGAATGTGATATAAATGTATATAATCATATAACACACACAATTATATTTCTTCTGATCCAATGATGAACTTTATTTCAGACTAGACAAGGGACATTAAATAAGAAATATTGTAAACCTCCCCGCAACTTCACACACACTAGGCTTTATCCCCCCCCCCCCCCCCCCGGCACTCCCTCGCCTGCCCCCACACTACAATGTCTCCCCCCCTCCTATGCCCCTCTCCCCGGGCCGCGCACCCCCTCTCCCCGCTGCCCCGGGCCCCACACTCCCTCTCCCCGGGCCCCGCACCCCCTCTCCCCGCTGCCCCGGGCCCCACACACCCTCTCCCCACTGCGGATCCGATCTTTGGCCGGAACAAGATGGCGGAGCAAGATGGCGGGGACTGGTCGCTAAAATGGCCGCTATAATCGCCCATGAATCCGCCCATGAGCGGACAACACGTTTGCGCGAGTGTAACCCATCTTGCTCTGCTCTAAGATCTTTGGTCCCAACAATGTGACTGGATCGGATTGCCTGACCTGCAGCACACACGGGCAAAGATCATAGAGGATGTTAGATGCAAGGGGATCTTATAGAAACATATAAATGAATAAAAAGACTGAACAAGCTAGATACAGGAAAAATGTTCCCAATGTTGGGCGAGTCCAGAACCAGGGGCCACAGTCTTAGAACAAAGGGGAGGCCATTTAAGACAGGTGAGAAAAAACTTTTTCACCCAGAGAGTTGTGAATTTGTGGAATTCCCTGCCACAGAGGGCAGTGGAGGCCAAATTACTGGGTGGATTTAAGAGAGAGTTAGATAGATCTCCAGGGGGTAGTTGAATCAAGGGATATGGGGAGAAGGCAGGCACGGGTTATCGATTACGGCTGATCACAATGAATGGCGGTGCTGGCTCGAAGGGCCAAATGGCCTCCTCCTGCACCTATTTTCTATGTTTCTAGAACACTCATCCAGCAATCCTCGAGCCCACCAGCTCATCCCGTAGTCAATTCATCAGCTTTTCCATAAGAACTTCCATCAGTTCTTCCAAAAGAATGACAATCATACAATCTCGATTACCCTCAGCCCATCAAGCAGCCCCTTAATTCACCCAGAAGTCTGAACTATTGAATGCTCACTGCATCTCTTTCCATGTCGGCAAGTTAATATCCAGCTGCATGAACCATGGGAAAAGGGAATAAATAGATGCATGTGGTGCAGTGATTTGTGCAGCACTATAGGCCTGGAGACCAAGAGGAGTTCACCATTGAACGGAGTTTGAACGGGGGGCTTGAGGCCCCCGACCGAGGAAGAACAAAAGGAAGGGACTTGAACTTTATTTCGCCTTCCATCACAGTGAGGAATGTGTAGGAGTCACTGGTGAATGTCCGTATTAAAATGTGCTGTTGAGTGCTGTTGCTTTTAATTGTATGACTGACCTGGCCAATTAAATTCCTCGTATGTTGCAAAACATACTTGGCAAATAAAATCTGATTATGATTCTGAAAAGCCTTTCCCTTCCATACTCTTTCCTCTCTTTGTCTTTTTTGCAGTTGACTGCCTTTCTGTACTTGTTGCAAGAGATTGTCGCGGCATCCAGCATCCTCGGAGAATGTAGAATTAAAGGCAGAGGCAATGCCAGTTTTAAAGATGGTTATTTGCCTCAAGATTGGATTATTGTATCTCCAGAACCTCCCCAGGCTCTGGGAGACACGAAGTTCAAGAGGGAACACAAAAAGCCTAATTAGGAAGAATATTAAGAGTAAGATTTTCAATTAAAATACTGTAATTGATGGAACCTTGCCTTTAAATTGGTTCTTGGATGAAACCCTGATGGGTCTCACATTGTCTCTTTAAATTTACTCTCCTTTTCACACTTGCATTAAAACACACAGCCACCGCCATTCACAGTGATACTGCCCGGCAGTCTCATAATTACAGTCAACACAGCCACCTTGACAGCCACACAAAATGATGTAAATAAAAATTGTTTTCCTTGTTTAAGAAGTTCAATTTAGAATTATTTGAAATTGTGGGGGTTGGTACAAAATACTGCTGACCCACAAATGTGTTGCTATGAGACATTCACATTTAAAAAATCCATGTCTCAAAAAAAGCAAGAAGGTGCCCATGTTATTTGACCAACTTATCAGATGAATTTAAATATGTAGGTATGTATGCATTAGTTTTGCTCCTAATTCCCTTTTCCAAATCATTAATATATATGGTAAACAGTTGCGGCCCCAACACCAAGCTTTGCAGCAAAAAAATCCAGAAGATTAGTCAAACATGATTTCCCTTTCATAAATCCATGTTGACTTGGACTAATTCTTTTACTGCTATCCAAATGCCCCATTATTACATCTTTAATAATTGACTCCAGCATCTTTCACACCACCAAAGTCGGGCTAACTGGTCTGTAATTCCCTGTTTTCTCTCACGCTCCTTTCTTGAAAAGTGGGATAGCATTAGCTACCCTCCAATCCACAGGAACTGATCGTAAATCTATTGATCGTTGGAAAATGATCATATGTATAAATATATATGTATGTGTATATATGCATGTATGTGTATATATGCATGTATATGTATATGTGTGTATATATGTATGTATATATATGTTTATATATGTGTATATGTATGCATATAAATGTATCCATATGTATGTGTGCATATGTATGTGTATACGTGTGTATGTATGTATGTGTATATATGTATGTATATATATGTATGTGTATAAATATATATATATGCATATATTTATTATTACTATATAATTATATATATAATTGCCTTTATGGTTTATGTATATCATCTTACAAGACAAATGAATTAATAGTGATTATTTAAATCAAAGTTGCTTCTGATCCATGAGAATAAACTTTATTATCTCTAACTTGCCTCACACACACAGACACACATTCATATAAATATATAAAATATAGGTACGTTAAATTTAATTTTGTGCAGTGTGTGTTAAAGCAATACAAGGGAAACTGCACAATACAATGCAAGGGAAACTACGCAAAGGAGGGGGCTGTTCCCGCTACAAGATACTCGAGGATCTTTGCTTTGGATCAAAGATTATAGAGGAGCTCCATAATCTTTGCTTTGGATCACAGCGGGTGGCATACCGGAAGTCGCGTGTCGCATTAAGAAATGGCGGCCGTGACGTTCCGTCACGTACTACACGTCAGTCCATTGGATTTCGGAGGAGTGGTCTATCTTGCTCCGCTATAGGATCTTTGCTACTGACCACAATGTGACTGGATCAGATTGCCTGACCTGCAGCACACACGGGGAGAGGGAGTAGGGGATCAACGGAAGGCCGAGAGACCTGAGCCGGAGGGAGAACATGAATGACTGGGCAGGTCTGTCTGTATTATGGTCATTTTAAGGGTATAAAGACTGCCTGGGAGCAGCTACAAGCGGGGAACGAACATGTGATCATTGGAGGTTTTTAAAAGGGGGATAACTGCTCTGACTCAGCGTGGCCGTCAGCGGAAGAAACAAATAAGTTGTTTGTGAGCCTTATGCCCCTGTCCCACTTGGAATGGCCACCACGAGGAATAGCAACAACAACATCCAGGACATCTCCCACCCTCACCGCCTTCCCGGCCAAACCCAGGCCTGGACCCTGAAACCGCTCCCCTCCTACAGGGAAGATTCATCAGTAGTGATAGGTCTTCCCCTTCCCCCTCTTTTAATCAGGGGAGTGAGGGGGAGGGGAAACGAGGGGGAGGGGGGAGTGAGGGGGAGGGAGTGAGAATGAGGGGACATGAGGGGGAAGGATGAGAGGGATTGAGGAAACAGGTTTGGGATGGAGAGAGGGAAGGAGAGAGGGAGGTTTGAGATAGAGAGAGGAGGGGACAGAGCTGGGAGAGAGAGAAGGAGGGGGGAGGGGTGAAGAGGGAGAGTGAAGGACGTTACAGAGCGATATCAGTCCGAGATGGAAGCCAGCGGTCCTCCAGGCCGGCCAGCGGATCGCAGATGGTCCTCCAGGCCAGGCGGGGGAGCCGGGCGCCGGTGGACCTCCGGGCCGGTCCTCCAGGCGGGGCGGCGGGGGGGGGGGGGGTCGGTGAGGCCGAGCGAGGCGGGGCCTGAGCGCGAGAGAGAGAGAGAGAGGAGCGGGGTTGGCGTTGGAGCGCGTGCGCAGCGCGGTTGGCGGTTGGTGGCGGTTGGGCGGAACAAGATGGAGACGAACCGGCGCTGAGACCCCGGACCCTGGGGAGAAAAGATGCAGAGAGAGAGAGAGGGAGGAGAGAAGCGGGAGAGAGAGACAGGGAGGAGAGAGAGATGGAGGAGAGAGATAGAGAGAGAGGACAGAAGAAGGAGGGAGAAAAAGGGAGAGAGATACGGCAATAGAGAGAGAGAGAAGAGGAGAGAGAAAGAGATGAGGTGAGAGAGAGAGACAGAAGATGAGAAAAGAGCCAGAGAGAGAGAGAGAGGGAGGAGAGAGAGAGAGAGAGAGAGAGAGAGAGGGAGCAGACGAGCGGAGAGTGCAGAGGGAGAGACACAGAAGAAAGAGAGGGGGAGAGAAAGAGAGACAGACAGAGAGAAAGAGAGAGCGAGATTGAGAGATGCAGAGAAAAAGAGAGAGGGAAGAGAAAGAGAGACATAGTGAGAGAGGCAGAGAGAGAGAGACAGACAGAGAGAGAGAGATGCAGAGAAGGGGAGAGAGAGAAAGAGAGACAGACAAAAAGAGACTTAGACCGAGTGAGAGGGAGAAAAAGAGAGAGAGATTGAGAGAGGCCAGGAGAAAGATATGCAGAGAGAGAGACAGAGATATGTAGAGATAGAGGGAGAAACGGGAGAGAGGGAGAGACGCACGGGGGGGAGAGAGTGAGAGACAGAGAGAGAGGGACAAGTGATACAGACAGAGAGAGAAAGATGCAGAAAGAAAAACGCAAAGAGAGAGAGAGACTGAGAAAGAGGGAGAGGCAGAGAGAGAGAGAGTGGGGGGGGGGGACAAACAGAGAGAGGGAGAGACACGAGAGAGAGAGAGAGACACATACACAGAGAGAGGGAGGGAAATAGAGAGTGAGGCAGACAGAAATGCAGAGACGGGGTGACAGGTGACAGAGAGAGAAAAAGAGAGGGGAAGAGAGAGAGAGAGAGAGACAGACAGAGAGAAAGATGCAGAGAGACACACACAGGGGGGAGAGAGAGAGAGAGACAGTGAGATGCAGATGGAGAGAGATGCAGAGAGGGAGAGACAGGAGAGAGAGAAACAGAGACAGAAAGGGATACAGAGCGAGACAGACAGAGAGAGATGCAGATAGAGAGACAGAGAGAAAGAGAGAGACAGGCAGAGAGAGAGAGACAGATAGGGAGAGAGAGAGTGAGAAAAAGTGAGAGGCAGAGAGAGACAATGAGAGAGGCAGAGACAGGAAGAGATGCAAAGAGAGACAGAAAAAGAGAGAGAGAGACAGAATGAGAGAGGCAGAGAGACAGACAGAGAGATGCAGAGAGGGAGACAGAGAAATAGAGAGAGACAGAGCGAGAGAGAGAAAAGGAGAAAGAGAGTGAGAGGCAGGGAGAGGGATAGACAGACGGAATGGGAAAGAGAGAGAGGCAGACACAGGGAGACAGGCAGAGGAAGGGAGAGAGACAGACAGAGAGAGTGAGAGAGGCAGACAGATAGACAGGGAGATAGTTGCAGAGTGAGTGACACACAGGGAGAGAGAGAGAGAGGAAGAGGCAGAGAGAGAGAGAGACTGACTGACAGACAGACAGACAGAGAGGGACAGAGAGAGAGAAATAGGGAGGGAGATAGAGAAACAGAGAGAGAGGGACAAGTGAGAGATAGAGAAACAGAGAGAGAGAGATAGAGCGACACAGGAGAGAGAGTCACGGAGAGAGAAAGACAGGCAGAGAGAGAGAGAGAGACAGAGAGGAAGGGAAAGAGAGAGAGAGAGACAGAGAGATAGATGCAGAGGGGGAGATGCAGAGAGGGAGAGATGCAGTGAGAGACACACAGGAGAGAGACAGAGGGAGGGAAGAGAGACAGAGAGGGAGAGCGAGAGACTGGGAGACAGACAGACAGAAATGCAGAGGGAGAGACACAGAAGAGAGAGACGGAGAGAAAGAGAGAGATTGAGAGATGCAGGGAAAGAGAGAGCCAGAGAGAGAGAGAGATGCAGAGACAGAGAGAGAAAGATGCAGAGAGGGGGAGAGACAGGAGAGAAAGAGAGACTGAGACCGAGAGAGTAAGAGGGAGAAAAAGAGAGATTGAGAGAGATATGCAGAGAGAGAGAGAGAGAGAGAGAGAGAGACAGAGAGTGAAAGACAGAGTGAGAGGGAGAGACAGGGGAGAGCGGGAGGGAGAGAGAGAGAGTGACACACGGGGGAGAGAGAGAGAGAGACACGTGATGCAGACAGACAGAAAGAGAGAGAGACCACCTCCCATCAGTCTGAAGAAGAGTTTCGGCCCGAAACGTAGCCTATTTCCTTCGCTCCATAGATGCTGCTGCACCCGCTGAGTTTCCCCAGCAATTTTGTGTACCCTCGATATTCCAGCATCTGCAGTTCCCTTTTGAACACAAGAGAGAGAGACTGGTTGTTTGGTTTTCAGTCATATCTCCTCGAAAACCCGATGCAGTAACGGAGAAATGTTTTCATATTCCAGCAGTGATTTACCTCATGAATTCAAAAATCTCCTGGTGAGTGCGCTGCCGGCCATCCACTGTTTTCAAAGTTCCACTCAGAGCGCTGCGGCCTCACTCTGGTCAACGCCGCCCACTGCAGCCTAGCTCGGTCCCGCCGCCTCATGGGGAGGTTTGTGCTCTACGACTTCGGTAGGTGCTGTCTCTACTCACTCCCCCTCCCTCTCTACCCCCTCCCTGAGGCAGAGAAAGAGAGAGGAGCGGGGGTGTGAGAGAGGGGGGTGAAGGGAGGGGGGAGAAGAGGGGCGTGGAGGAGTTGATGGAGAGGGGCAGGAGAAGGGGGGAGAGGGCCCATCCTCTGTCCCCCGACTCTCCGCCCCCCCCATCCAAACAGGATGCTGCATCAAACAGGAAATTAGAAATGCGTGCAACAAAGGTTAAACAGTTATAATGGGTGACTTCAATCTACATATAGATTGGGTGAATCAAATTGGCTGGGGTGCTGAGGAGGATTTCTTGGAATGTATGCGGGATAGTTTTCTAAATCAACATGTAGAGGAACCAACGAGAGAGCAGGCTATTCTAGACTGGTTATTGAGTAATGAGGAAGGGTTAGTTAGCAGTCTTGTTGTGTGTGCCCCCTTGGGCAAGAATTACCATAATATGGTTGAGTTCTTCATTAGGATGGAGAGTGACATTGTTAATTCAGAAACAATGGTTCTGAACTTAAAGAAAGGTAACCTTGAGGGTATGAGATGTGAATTGGCCAAGATTGACTGGCAATTAATTCTAAAAGGGTTGACGGTGGATATGCAATGGAAGGCATTTAAAGACTGCATGGATGAACTACAAAAATTGTTCATCCCAGTTTGTCAAAATAATAAATCGGGGAAGGTAGTGCATCCGTGGATAACAAGGGAAATCAGAGATAGTATCAAAGCAAAAGATGAAGCGTACAAATTAGCCAGAAAAAGCAGCATACCAGAGGACTGGGAGAAATTCAGAGACCAGCAGAGGAGAACAAAGGGCTTAATTAGGAAAGGGAAAATAGATTATGAAAGAAAACTGGCAGGGAACGTAAAAACTGACTGCAAAAGTTTTTATAGATAAGAGAAAGAGATTTATAAGAGAAAGAGTTTAGTTAAAACAAATGTAGGTCCCTTGCAGTCAGAAACAGGTGAATTGATCATGGAGACCAAAGATATGGCGGACCAATTGAATAACTACTTTGGTTTTGTCTTCACTAAAGAAGACATAAATAATCTGCCGGAAATAGCAGGGGATGGAGGAACTGAGTGAAATCCAGGTTAGTCGGTAAGTGGTGTTGGGTAAATTGAATGGATTAAAGGCCGATAAATCCCCAGGGCCAGATAGGCTGCATCCCAGAGTACTTAAGGAAGTAGCTCCAGAAATAGTGGATGCATTAGTGATAATTTTTCAAAACTCTTTAGATTCTGGAGTAGTTCCTGAGGATTGGAGGGTAGCTAACGTAACCCCACTTTTTAAGAAGGGAGGGAGAGAGAAAACAGGCAATGACAGACCAGTTAGTCTAACATCGGTAGTGGGGAAACTGCTAGAGTCAGTTATTAAAGATGGGATAGCAGCACATTTGGAAAGTGGTGAAATCATTGGACAAAGTCAGTATGGATTTACAAAAGGTAAATCATGTCTGACGAATCCTGTAGAATTTTTCGAGGGTGTAACTAGTAGAGTGGATAGGGGAAGAACCAGTGGATGTGTTGTATCTGGACTTTCAGAAGGCTTTCAACAAGGTCCCACATAAGAGATTAGTATACAAACTTACAGCACACGGTATTGGGGGTTCAGTATTGATGTGGATAGAGAACTCGCTGGCAAACAGGAAGCAAAGAGTAGGAGTAAACGGGTCCTTTTCACAATGGCAGGCAGTGACTAGTGAGGTACCGCAAGGCTCAGTGCTGGGACCCCAGCTATTTACAATATATATTAATGATCTGGATGAGGGAATTGAAGGCAACATCTCCAAGTTTGCGGATGACACTAAGCTGGGGGGCAGTGTTAGCTGTGAGGAGGATGCTAGGAGGCTGCAAGGTGGCTTGGATAGGCTGGGTGAGTGGGCAAATGTTTGGCAGATGCAGTATAATGTGGATAAATGTGAGGTTATCCACTTTGGTGGCAAAAACAGGAAAGCAGACTATTATCTAAATGGTGGCCGATTAGGAAAAGGGGAGATGCAACGAGACCTGGGTGTCATGGTACACCAGTCATTGAAAGTAGGCATGCAGGTGCAGCAGGCAGTGAAGAAAGCGAATGGTATGTTAGCTTTCATAGCAAAAGGATTTGAGTATAGGAGCAGGGAGGTTCTACTGCAGTTGTACAAGATCTTGGTGAGACCTCACCTGGAGTATTGCGTACAGTTTTGGTCTCCAAATCTGAGGAAGGACATTATTGCCATAGAGGGAGTGCAGAGAATGTTCACCAGACTGATTCCTGAGATGTCAGGACTTTCATATGAAGAAAGACTGGATAGACTCGGCTTATACTCGCGAGAATTTAGTAGATTCAAGGGGGATCTTATAGAAACTTACAAAATTCTTAAGGGGTTGGACAGGCTAGATGTAGGAAGCTTGTTCCCGATGTTGGGGAAGTCCAGGACAAGGGGTCACAGCTTAAGGATAAGGTGGAAATCCTTTAGGACCGAGATGAGAAAAACATTTTTCACACAGAGGTTAGTTGAGGCCAGTTCATTGGCTATATTTAAGAGGGAGTTAGATGTGGCCCTTGTGGCTAAAGGGATCAGGGGGTATGGAGAGAAGGCAGGTACGGGATACTGAGTTGGATGATCAGCCATGATCATATTGAATGGCGGTGCAGGCTCGAAGGGCCGAATGGCCTACTCCTGCACCTATTTTCTATGTTTCTATCCCTCCCTGCCCCCCTTCCTCTCTCCCACCCCTCCCTCTCTGCCCCCTCCCTTTCTATGGAATCCCCCTTCCCCCACTCCCCCTTCTTACCCCCTCCTCTCTCCCCCCTCTCTCCCCCACCCTCCCTCCACCTCACCCCTCCCCCCTCCACATCCACCTCCCTCCCCCTCTCCAAAAGGATCTCGATACAATGGTTGAGTGGTCACAACAATGGGGCATGCAGTTCAATTATTCCAAATGTGAAACCATGCGTGTCACCAGAAAGAGGAATCCAGGCGAAACATCTTACAATATACTTGGTGCCACCCTTGGTGAATCCAAACAAACCAAGTATCTTTGGTAACCAAGGTAAAACAGTTATAATGGGTGACTTCAATCTACATATAGATTGGGTGAATCTAATTGGCAGGGGTGCTGAGGGAAAAGATTTCTTGGAATGTATGCGGGATAGTTTTCTAAACCAACATGTAGAGGAACCAACGAGAGAGCAGGCTATTCTAGACTGGGTATTGAGTAATGAGGAAGGATTAGTTAGCAGTCTTGTGCGTGGCCCCTTGGGCAAGAGTGGCCATAATATGGTTGAGTTCTTCATTAGGATGGAGAGTGACATTGTTAATTCAGAAACAAGGGTCCTGAACTTAAAGAAAGGTGACTGAGGGTATGAGATGTGAATTGGCCAAGATAGACTGGCAATTGATTCTTAAAGGGTTGACGGTGGATATGCAATGGAAGGCATTTAAAGACTGCATGGATGAACTACAACAATTGTTCATCCCAGTTTGGCAAAAAAAATAATCAGGGAAGGTAGTGCATCCGTGGGTAACAAGGGAAATCAGGGATAGTATCAAAACAAAGAGGCCCAGGAGCCGTTACAGAGGGAGGAGCGACCTCCGTGTGGTGAGTTAAAAAAACCATCGCGGGGCTTGTTTCAACAGAGGCCCAGGAGTCGTTACAGAGGGAGGAGTGACCTCCGTGTGGCGAGTTAAAAAACCCATCGCGGGGCTTGTCTCAACAGAGGCCCAGGAGCCGTTACAGAGGGAGGAGCGACCTTCGTGTGGTGAGTTAAAAAATCCATCGCGGGGCTTATTTCAACAGAGGCCCAGGAGCCGTTACAGAGGGAGGAGCGACGTCCGTGCGGTGAGTGTAAAACCCATCGCGGGGCTTGTTTCAACAAAGGCCCAGGAGCCGTTACAGAGGGAGGAGCGACCTCTGTGTGGTGAGTTAGAAAACCCATCGCGGGGCTTGTTTCAACAGAGGCCCAGGAGCCGTTACAGAGGGAGGAGCGACCTCCGTGTGGTGAGTTAAAAAAACCCATCGCGGGGCTTGTTTCAACAGAGGCCCAGGAGCTGTTGGTGAGGGAGGAGCGACCTCCGTGTGGTGAGTTAAAAAAACCATCGCGGGGCTTGTTTCAACAGAGGCCCAGGAGCCGTTGGTGAGGGAGGAGCGACCTCCGTGTGGTGAGGCTATGAATTTGTCTCGGGGAACATTAATTGGCAGAGATTGGAATAAATATAGTAGTTTAGGTAGGATATTCATTTTTACCGTTTGTATTCTGGCACTGAAGTCTAGAGGAAGGGTCGACCACCTTTCAACATCCTTTTTGATGTTTTCTTCAATTTTGTTATAATTGGTTTCAAACATGTTGGAAAGTGTTTTGGTTATAGTTACACCAAGATACTGCATCGTTTTAGAATTCCATTTCAGATTATATGTGTCTGATATGTTGGGATAGAGAATAATTGAATTAAATAATTTGTGTTTTTGTTACATTCAGTTTATACCCTGAGTAGTATCCATATATTTCAAATAGGTTCATTAGATTTGGGAAACATATATCTGGTCGTTCAAGAAAAATAATGACATCATCAGTGAAAAAAACAATGATATGTTCTTTCCCCCCTATTTTGACTCCCTGCAGGTCTTCTCTCTGGTTATTGCTTGTGCTAAGGGTTCAATATACAAAACGAAGAGAGTAGGAGAAAAACAGCATCCTTGTCTTGTGCCCCTCTGGATCCTCTTTGATAGGTTTCCATTTACCTTAATCCTAGCTGTAGGCTCCTGATATATTGTTTTAATACACCGAATTGCATCTTTATTGAAACCAAATCTCCTCAGTACTTCTTATAAAAATATCCAACTAACACTATCAAAGGCTTTTTCTGCATCTAAACTGACCAGGACCATATTTGTATCCTTTTTTTACCATTATCCACAATGTAGAGGGTTCTTCTAATATTGTCCTGTGATTGACGCCCCTTGATAAATCCAGTTTGGTCTTCATAATCAGATCTGGTACAAAAGTCTCGAGTCTTTGCAAATGATTGAGGTAAATAGTTTGTAGTCTACATTTAAAATTGAGATTGGCCTGAAATGTTTACATTGCTCTTTGTCTTTGCCTTCCTTGGGTAAAATGGTAATAATTGCTTCCTTGCATGATGGAGGAAGCCCTGCCCTCTTTAAGGGTCCAGTTAAGCAAGACAGGAGCAGAGGTGTTAGCTCTTTCTTAAAGGCCTTGTACCATTCTGGTGGAAACCCATCGCTGCATGGTGATTACTAGCCTGATTGCAGCTTCCAGCTCCTTAACCGTAAATTGTGACATAATGGTATTATTTTGTGTCTCACCAATGGATGGCAGGTCGAGTGAGTTAAGAAAACTTCTCATTGTCCTTTCGTCAGCTGATGATGGTTTAGAATAGAGTTTTCTTATAGTGCTCTTCAAATATTCTTTCTATCTCATCGGCTCATGTGATAATTGATTGGTTTTAGGATCTCTTATTTTATGAATTGTATTAGAGGCCTGCTGTTTACGCATGGCGTCTAGGCCAGGAGTCTAGTTGCTTTTGGACCTGCTTCATAATAGGTCTGCTTTGCAAATTTGCCCTTTTTTCCCTATCTCCCCTGAGGATCTCATCTATCTCCCCCTTTATTTCCTTAATCTGTTTTAGTACCAACTGGTCCTGTATGTGTTTATGTTTTTTCTCCAATTCTTTCAAATTTTTCTACTTTATGTTCATACATAGCTAGCCGGGCCTTTTTTGTGATGATGTCAGGGCGATCAGCTTTCCACGTATAACTGCCTTCATAGCATCCCACAGTATTACAGGATCCACATCCCCATTATCATTTTCTTCTATGTATCTTTATCTCTTCCCTTATTTGTTCCATATTTGCCTTATTATTCAAAATACCCACATTGAGCCTCCAAACAGTATTTTTCTACTATTCAGGTGTACTGTCAAGCTGATCGCACTGTGATCAGATACATCTGCCACCCCGATTTTACACTCTGTGATCCTGTAACTTTCACCTGGATTCATTAAAAAGTAGTCAAACCTGGAGTAGACTGAATAGTGTGTGTAGTCCCTTTCTAAAGGGTGAAGTTTTCTCCAAACATCAATTAGGCCCATTTCCTGCACTGATGTGTTAATAAACTTGGTCAGATGCATCTTTTTTTTTAAGTCTTGTATCCAATTATGATTCATGACCACCTTGAAGTCCCTTCCACATATAACCATATAACAATGTTAACAATATAACAATATCTCTGAATACTTTAAAGAGAGAGCTAGTTGGGGCTTTTAAAGATAGCGGAGTCAGGGGATATGGGGAGAAAGCAGGAACGGGGTACTGATTGTGGATGATCAGCCATGATCGCATTGAATGGCGGTGCTGGTTCGAAGGGCCGAATGGCCTACTCCTGCACGCTATTGTCTCTTGTCTAATGTATCAGGATTAGGTGTGCATTCCACCATTCACCTGTGCTCGGTCCGCCAAGGGCTGCTGGATCTCCCGGTTGCCAACCATTTTAATTCCCCTTCGCACTCCCACACTGGTCTTTCTGTCCTGGGCCTCCTCCATTGCCAGAGTGGGTTGACATGCAAACTGGAGGAACAGCACCTCATAGCTTACAGCCCAATGACATGAACATTGAATTCTCCAAATTAAGGAGATCTCCCCCTCCTAATCAAGTCCTGGAGTCAGGCCCGACCCATAAGTCCAAAGAAGAGTCCAGACCCGACACTTCGCCTGTCCATTCCCCTCCAAAGTGCCGGTAGAACTCAGGAGGTCAGCCATCCCTGGTGGGAAACGGATGGAGAAGCGTTCCTATTACAAGCCCTCCTTTGTCCTGTCGAGAATGCGGTGTCCATTCTTGGGATGGGATGCAAGGTCCGAGCTGACCAGTCATCGACAGCCCCCCCCTCCCCTCGTGGGTCATCTCTTCGTCATTACTCTGTCTCGTCTCAATGACAAGCAGAACCATCTTGGCTCTCGTTTCAGCAGTATTACAGTGGAATCAAACTACTTCCCTTAGGACCTGATCTTCCTTTTTGTTTTAGTAAAGTTAGAACCTTTGACAGTTGCGATTGGTTTAAGATGTTGAATACTCCCTGTAGCATAAATTTGACCTGAACCGTACTTCCTTTTGTATGAAGTTCACCAGATCATGGCCTTTCAATTCTCATTTTCCTCGATCAGACCAGCTTTATCTTTTCTCTAAGTCTATAGGGCAATTTTAGAGTGATCATTTTCATATTGCTAACAACATTCATTTCTTGCAAGTGGTCTAAGAGGGGTAGTCATTTCTTTCATATTTCTAAGAAATATCACAAACTCCCACAATGCTTTCGCATCTTCTGGCTGGATAACTGTACAAGCAGAGGCCTTCATGAGGATGTCTTTGGATCATGGAAGTTTAAAGGGACTTTTTTGTAGTGTGTTGGCAGGGAGCGGCGACTGCGGAGGGTTCAACAGCCCCGACCACGGGTGAACAAAAGGGGAAGATGATTGAACTTTATTACCTTCCATCACAGTGAGGAATGTGGATTCCGCTGTGGTGGATGTTTATGTTAAATTTTATTTTATGCGGCTGTGTGTCCTGTTGCTTTTTACTTAGTATGGCTGCATTGTAACTCAAATATCACTGTACCTTAATTGATCTATGTGACAATAAATTCCAACTTGAACTTGATAAGCTTTCCTCCATGTCTCTATAATTATAAAACTAATCTTGGATGGGTATTTATTTGTGTGTGTGATGTTTGTGTGTAATCACGTATCTTCTCGAAAAAACAACACGGTAACGGTAAACATTTTACATATTATAACCATATAACAATTACAGCATGGAAACAAGCCATCTCGACCCTTCTAGTCCGTGCCGAACACGTATCTCCCCTAGTCCCATATACCTGCGCTCAGACCATAACCCTCATTCCTTTCCCGTCCATATAACGATCCAATTTATTTTTAAATGATAAAAACAAACCTGCCTCTACCACCTTCACTGGAAGCTCATTCCACACAGCCACCACTCTCTGAGTAAAGAAGTTCCCCCTCATGTTACCCCTAAACTTAAGTCCCTTAATTCTCAAGTCATGTCCCCTTGTTTGAAGCTTCCCTACTCTCAGTGGGAAAAGCTTATCCACGTCACTCTGTCTATCCCTCTCATCATTTTAAAGACCTCTATCAAGTCCCCCCTTAACCTTCTGCGCTCCAAAGAATAAAGCCCTAACTTGTTCAACCTTTCTCTGTAACTTAGTTGCTGAAACCCAGGCAACATTCTAGTACATCTCCTCTGTACTCTCTCTATTTTGTTGACATCCTTCCTATAATTAGGCGACCAAAATTGTACACCATACTCCAGAATTGGCCTCACCAATGCCCTGTACAATTTTAACATTACATCCCAACTTCTATACTCAATGCTCTGATTTATAAAGGCCAGCACACCAAAAGCTTTCTTTACCACCCTATCTACAATAGATTCCACTTTCAGTTAACTGTGCACAGTTATTCCCAGATCCCTCTGTTCACTTGCATTTTTCAATTCCCTACCATTTACCATGTACATCCTATTTTGATTTGTCCTGCCAGATGTAGCACCTCACACTTATCAGCATTAAACTCCATCTGCCATCTTTCAGCCCACTCTTCCAAATGGCAAAAATCTCTCTGTAGACTTTAAATATCTACTTCAATATCCACAACACCACCTATCTTAGTATCACCTGCATACTTACTAATCCAATTTACCACACCATCGTCCAAATCATTGATGTACATGGCAAACAACAGTGGACCCAACACAGATCCCTGTGGCACCCCACTCGTCACTGGCCTCCAACCTGACAACAACCATCCACCATTACTCTCTGGCATCTCCCATTTCAACCACTGGTTGAATCCATCTTGCTACTCCACCATTATACCCAACAATTGGACCTTCTTAACCAACCTTCCATGAGGAACCTTGTCAAAGGCCTTACTGAAGTCCATATATATATACAACATCCACTGCTTTTACCCTCATCAATTTCCCGAGTAACCTCTCAAAAAATTCAAGAAGATTAGTCAAACATGACCTTCCAGGCACAAATCCATGTTGAACTGTTCCTAATCAAGACCCTGTTTATCCAGATGTTTATAATATTATCTCTAAGTATCCTTTCCATTAATTTGCCACCACTGACCGTCAAACTAACAGGTCGATAATTCCATGTTACTCTTAGACCCCTTTTTAAACAATGGAACAACATGCGCAGGATACGCCAATCCTGCCGGTACTATTCCCGTTTCTAATGACATTTGAAATATTTCTGTCATAGCCCCTGTTATTTCTATACTAACTTCCCTCAATGTCCTAGGGAGATATTTCTCAAACCGTGTCATTACGTCCTCTTCTTTGAATCTCATAGTTTCCATAGCTACTCACTTGTTTCCCGTATCTCACATAATTTATATCCTAGGTACACAAAATTGCTGGGGAAACCTCAGCGGGTGCAGCAGCATCTTTGGAGCGAAGGAAATAGGCGACGTTTCGGGCCGAAACACCCTTCTTCAGACTGAAGGGTTTCGGCCCGAAACGTCGCCTATTTCCTTCGCTCCATAGATGCTGCTGCACCCGCTGAGTTTCCCCAGCAATTTTGTGTACCTTCGATATTCAGCATCTGCAGTTCCCTTTTGAACTAATTTAATATCCTTCTCCTTGGTGAATACCGAAGAAAAGAAATTGTTCAATTCTCCCCCATCTCTATTGGCTCTGCAGATAGCTGTCCACTCTGACTCGCTAATAACCAATTTTATCCCTCGTTATCCTTTTGCTATTAATATAGCTGTAGAAACCCTTTGGGTTTACTTTCACCTTACTTGCCAAAGCAACCTCATATCTTCTTTTAACTTTTCTAATTTCTTTCTTAAGATTCTTTTTACATTCTTTATACTCCTCAAGCACCTCATTTACTCCATGCTGCCTATAATTATTGTAGATCTCTCTCTTTTTCCGAACCGTGTCCAATTTCCCTTGAAAACCATGGCTCTTTCCAATTTTTACTATTTCCTTTCAACCGAACAGGGACATAAAGATTCTGTATTCTTAAAATGTCACATTTAAATGGCCTCCGTTTCCCTTCCACATCTTTCCCATAAAACAAACTGTCCCAATTTACTCCTTTTAAATCCTTTCGCATCTCCTCAAAGTTAGCCATTCCTCAATCAAAAATCTCCACCCTAGGTCCAGTTCTGACCCTCTCCATAATTATATTGAAACTAATGGTATTGTGATCACTGGTCCCGAACTGTTCCCCAACGCATACCTCTGCCACCTGACCCGTCTCATTTCCTAACAGGAGGTCCAGCACCACCCCTTCTCTAGTAGGTACTTCTATGTATTGCTGCAAAAAACTATCCTGCACACATTTTACAAACTCCAACCCATCCAGCCCATTTACAGAATGTGTTTCCCAGTCTATGTGTGGAAAATTGAAATCTCCCACAATCATTACCTTGTGCTTACTACTAATATCTGCAATCTCCTTACATATTTGCTCTTCCAATTCTCGCTCCACATGTGGCGGTCTATAATACACCCCTATAAGTGTTGCTACCCCTTTCCCATTTCTCAGTTCCAGCCAAATAGCCTCCCTAGACGAGCCCTCTAATCTATCCTGCCAAAGCACTGCTGTAATATCTTCCCTGATAAGCAATGCAACTCCTCCACCTCTTGCCCCTCCAATTCTATCACACCTGAAGCAACGAAATCCTGGAATATTTAGTTTCCAATCACAGCCCTCCTGCAACCATGTTTCACTGATCGCCACAACATCATACTTCCAGGTGTCAATCCAGGCTCCAAGTTCATCCACCTTTCTTACAATGCTCCTAGCATTAAAATATACACATTTAAGAAACCCACCCTCTCTTATTCTCTGTTTATTGTCTTTTTCTTATCTCTCCCCTACAATTTGGGTCAGAGTGCTACCATTCTCTGCCTCCTGCCTCACACACTGACTGCTAGCTTTCCCAATTTGAGTCCCTCCCCCCAACCATACTAGTTTAAAGTCTCCCCAGTAGTCTTTGCAAAGCTTCCCGCCAGGATATTGGTCCCCCTCGAGTTCAAGTGCAACCCGTCCTTTCTGTACAGGTCGCACCTTTCCCAAAAGAGGTCCCAATGATCCAGAAACTTGAATCCATACCCACTGCACCAGTCCCTCATCCACTCATTTATCCTCCACCTCGCTCCATTCCTACTCTCACTGTCGCGTGGCACAGGCAGTAATCCTGAGATTGTTACCTTTGCAGTCCCTCTCCTTAACTACCTAACTCCCTAAATTCTTCTTTCAGGACCTCTTCTCTTTTTTTACCTATGTCGTTGGTACCTATATGTACCACAACCTCAGGCTCCTCTCCCTCCCATTTCAGGATTTCTTGGACACGTTCAGACACATCCCTGATCCTGGCACCAGGGAGGCAAACTACCATCCGGGTCTCCTGTCTGCGTCCACAGAATCGCCTATCCGACCACCTGACTATAGAGTCCCCTATTACAATTGCCCTTTTCTTCTTTTCCTTACCCTTCTGAGCAACAGGGCCGGTCTTTGTGCCAGAGGCCCAGCCGCTGTCGCTGCCCCCATGTAGGCTGTCTCCCCCACCCTTACTCAAACATGAGTACTTATTTTCAAGGTGTACAGGCACCGGGGTACTCACCAGTCCCTGCCTCTGCCCATTGCCCTTCCTAACTGTGACCCAGTTTTCTGTTTCCCGTGGTCTTGGAGTGACCACCTCCCTGTAACTCCTTTCTATGACCTCCTCGCTCTCCCTGAGCAGACAGAGGTCTTCGAGTTGCTCCTCCAGGTTCCTAACACGGTCCCTTAGGAGCCCCATCTCGACGCACCTGGCGCAGATGTGGACGTCTGGAGGGCACTCAGACTCCATGACCTCCCACATCTGACATCCAGAACAGTAAACTGCCCTAGCCCTCATTCTCCCCCTTATCCGAGTAGAGATTCCAGTAGAGATTTTCCTCCTGGAGTCCAAACCCGCCTTATCTGAAAAGTTCATGCTTTATTTCTCGTGTTATTTATGAAGATGTTTACAGATCCGATAAAACTTTGAAAATAAACAAGATGGTCTCACTGATGATGTCACAATAGGTCTGCTGCGCACGGCCTGCGCTGTGTTCCACGCGCTGCAAGTGACGTCCTCCTCCTCTCCTCCTCTCATCTCCCCCTCTCCTCTCCCCCTCCTCCTCTCCCCTATCCCTTCCCCCTCCTCCTCTCCCCCTCCTGCTCTCCCCTCTCCTCTCCCCTTCTTCACTCCCAAGCCCCTCCTCTCTCCCCCTACCCCACACTCTACCCCCTTCCACTCCCACCTCCACCCCTCCTCCCCCTCCCTCTCTCTCTTCCCCCCTCTCTCTGTCTCTGCCCGCGCTCTACCCCCCCTCGCTCAAGACGTGCCTGCGGGTGCTATGTGTCAGTGGACAGGGCGGGGATGGGTTAAAAGGAGCCCATGAATAATAATATAATATCAAGTGGGATGGTTAGTGTGTGTGGGGGGGGGTTAGTGTGTGGGAAGGGTTAGTGTGTATGGGGTCGTTAGTGTGTGTGGGAGGGTTTAGTGTGTGTGTGGAGGGGTTAGTGTGTGGAGGGGTTAGTGTGTGTGGAGGGGTTAGTGTGTGTGGGGGGGGTAGTGTGGGGGGGTGGTTAGTGTGTGGGGAGGATTAGTGTGGGGGAGGGGGTTGTGTGTGGGGGGGGGGGGGGTAGTGTGTGTGTGTGGGGGAGGGTTAGTGTTTGTGTTGGTGTTTGTGTGGTGGCGTTAGTGTGTGTGGGGGTGGGTTAGTGTGGGGGAGTGATAGTGGGGTGGGGGTTGTTGTGTGTGGGGGGGGGTTAGGTTTTTTTGTGGGGTGTTTTTTGTGTGTGTTGTGGGGGTGTTTGTGGGTGGGTTTAGTTGGTGGGGGTGTTAGTGGGGTGGGGGGTTGTGTGTTTTGGGGTTAGTTGTGTTGTTGTGGGGGGGTTTAGTGTGTGTGGGGGGAGGGTATGTGTGTGGTGGTGTTAGTGTGTGTGTGGTGGCGTTCGTGTGTGTTGTGGTAGTGTGTTGTGGCTGGGGGCTAGTGTCTGTTGCTTAGGCACACCTCTGTCGTTTTGTCGAGAAAGGTTTTTTCCGGACCCACACACCTTTGACCACATGTCCATCGGGCAGTGGTCAGCACGGAACGTCCTGCAGGGAAATGACTCCCTGGATCCTGTGGCGTGGTTCCCAGAGCAGACTGCCCAGCTTGTCTGGCAAAATGTTTCATCGCCACAACTCACCAACAAGCACCGAGACCTGGCTTGGCTGGAAGTGAGGGGAGTCCCCCCAGTCAGATCCTTCCTGCACCGTCGGAACCTCACTACCAGCGCACGCTGCCCTCAGGACAGCTGCTATGGAGAGGAGATGGTTGCCCACCTCTTTGTAGAGTGTGGATTGGCAAAGATAGTGTGGAGAGGTTTGCAGGGGTCCCTGTCACGGTTTATTCCGAACAGCTCCGTCACAGAGGGCTCTGTGATTTACAGACTGATCCCAGGGACACATTCAGAGACTGACATTGAGTGCTGCTGGAAGGTCATCAACTCGGTGAAAGGCGCTCTTTTGTCTGCCCGAGCGTTGTTCCCCACCCAGCGGAGCGAGATGTCCGTCAGGGAATGTTGCCAACTGGCCCGCTGCCGACTGCAGGAGTACGTGCTGAGGGACGCACTGAAACTTGGTGCAGCCAACGCCAAGGCTCGGTGGGGGAGGACCGCAGTCTGGGGTCCTTCCGCTGCTGGACATGGGGGGCAGGGTGTGGTGGAGATGCCCTCAAAATAAGGGAAGGGATTCCACATGAGTGGCAAGGGTGTGGGGTAAAATTGTGGTTTGGGGAAACTTGAATGTATGTAAAGCCTCCGAAAATGTCGGATGGAGTTTATATGGATCTTGTATATAATTATTTCTCGAATAAAGTATATTTTTAAATTTAAAAAAGGTGGAGGCCAAGTCACCGGGTATTGTTTAGATTTTAGAGATACTGCACGGAAACAGGCCCTTCTGCCCACCGAGCCCTCGCCGACCAGTGATCACCCTTTACACTAGCTCCATCCGACACACATCCTGCATTAACATCGTGGAGCTGTGGTTGTGGAGCTTGTAGCCGCGGGCGGCGCTGATTTGAACATCGCAAAGTCCTGGGATCCTTTTGCCGAGGGCCGCCCGTGTTGAATCTCTGCCCAGCTCGGCCTGTGGACTTCAGGGGCTCCGGTAAGAAGTGGCCGATTCGGAAACTCCAAGCCGCTGAGAAATGTTCTTCCGTTCCGACGTCGGAGTTCCGATCATCCCTGCGAGAGGGCCTGTAGCGGCTATTGGAGGTTAGGAGGACTAGGAGGCTCAAAGGCCCACGGGTAAACAAAGAGGAAGATGACTGAACTTTATCATCTCACAGTGGGAAACGTTGATTCCGCTGTGTGGGGATGTTCATTCTATTGTGTGTCAGAAACATAGAATATAGGTGCAGGAGGAAGTCATTTGGCCCTTCGAGACAGCACTGCCGTTCATTGTAATCATGGCTGATCGTCCCCAATCAATAACCCGTGCGTGCCTTCTCCCCATATCCCCCGATTCAACTAGCCCCCAGAGCTAGATCTAACTCTCTCTTAAATCCATCCAGTGACTTGGCCTCCATTGCGCTCTGTGACAGGGAATTCCACAAATTCACAACTCAGGGTGAAAAAGTTTTTTCTCACCTCAGTCTTAAATGGCCTCCCCTTTATTCTAAGACTGTGGCCCTGGTTCTGGACTCGCCCAACATTGGGAACATTTTTCCTGCATCTAGCTTGTCCAGTCCTTTTATAATTTTATATGTTTCTGTAAGACCTCCCCCTCATCCTACTAAACTCCAGTGAATACAAGCCTAGTCTTTTCAATCTTTCCTCATATGACAGTCCCGCTATCCCAGGGATCCATCCCGTGAACCTAGGCTGCACTGCCTCAATCACAAGGATATCCTTCCTTAAATTAGGAGACCAAAACTGTACGTAATACACCAGATGTGGTCTCACCAGAGCCCTATACAACTGCAGAAGAACCTCTCTACTATGCTGAAATCCTCTTGTTATGAAGGCCAACATTCCATTAGCTTTCTTCACTGCCTGCTGTACCTGCACGCCAACTGTCAGTGACTGGTGTACAAGGACACCCAGTTCTCGCTGTACCTCCCCCTTACCTAACCTAACCCCATTGAGATAATAATCTGCCCTCTTGTGCATGCCACCAAAGTGGATAACCTCACCTTTATCTATATTATACTGCATCTGCCACGCATCTGCCCACTCAGTCAACCTGTCCAGGTGACCCTGCAACCTCCTAACATCCTCTTCACAGTTCACACTGCCAACCAGCTTTGTATCATCCGCAAACTTGCCAGTGTTGCTCCTAATTCCCTCTTCCAAATCATTAATATATACGGTAAAGAGTTGTTTCCCCAACACCGAGCCTTGCGGCACTCCACTCGCCAATGCCTGCCATTCCTAAAAAGGACCGGTTCACTCCTACTCATTGCTTCCTGTCTGCCAACCAATTTTCTATCCACATCAACACCCTACCCCCAATACCATGTGCTCTAATTTTATCACCAGTCTCCCGTGCAGGACCTTATCAAAGGCTTTCTGAAAGTCTAGATACACTACATCCACTGGCTCCCCTTCATCCATTTTACTTGTCACATCCTCAAAAAATTCCAGAAGATTAATCAAGCATGATTTTCCTTTCATAAATCCATGCTGACTTGGACTAATCCTTTTACTGCTATCCAAATGCCCCATTATTACCTCTTTAATAATTGACTCCAACATCTTTCCCACCACTGAAGTCAGGCTAACTGGTCTGTAATTCCCATTTTCTCTCTTGCTCCTTTCTTGAAAAGTGGGATAACATTAGCTATCGTCCAATCCACAGGAACTGATCTTGAATCCATTGAACATTGGAAAATAATCACCAATGCGTCCACTATTTCTAGAGCCACCTCCCTAAGGACCATGGGATGCAGACCGTCAGGCCAAGGGGATTTATGATCCTTCAGTCCCATTAGCCTACCCAATACTATTTCTCGCCAAATGAAAAAATATTTCAGTTCCTCGACCCCCTTAGAACCTCTGTCCTCCAGTATTTCTGGGAGATTGTTTGTGTCTTCCTTAGTGAAGACAGAACCGAAGTACCTGGTCAACGCTTCTGCCATTTCCTTGTTCCCCATAATAATTTAAATGGATTCTATACCCTAACCAGTTCTGATGATTTTACTAACCTCCCTTCCTCTCCGTCTCCCTCTGCATCTCCCTCTCCTTCCATCCCTCCCTCCCCATACCCAGTTGTGGGTCTCTTTCTTTGTCTCGGGTTTTGCAGCAGCTGCAGTGTTTGGCCCAGCTGTAAGTGCGGTGGCGATCCGTGGGGGGCAGTGTTGTCGCAGCCTCACTCTCCCTCTCCCCCGTTCCTCTCCCTCTCTCTCCCTCTCTCTCCCTCTCCCTCTCCCTCTCCCCCTTCCCCTTCCTCTCCCTCTCCCTCTCCCTCTCCCTCTCCCTCTCCCTCTCCCTCTCCCTCTCCCTCTCCCTCTCCCTCTCCCTCTCCCTCTCCCTCTCCCTCTCCCTCTCCCTCTCCCTCTCTCCCTCTCCCTCTCCCTCTCTCCCCCTTCCTCTCCTTCCTCTCTCCCCTTCCTCTCTCCCCTTCCTCTCTCCCTCCCCCTCCCTCTCCCTCTCTCTCCCTTCCTCTCCCTCCCTCTCCTCTGTCTGCCCCCTCCTCCTTCCTCTCCCCTCCTTCCTCTCCCTCTCCCCCTCCCTCCCTCCTCCCTCTCTCTCCTCCCTCCCTCCCCCTCTCTCTTCCTCCCCCTCCCTCCCTTTCTCTCCCTTTCTCCGACTCTTTCTCTCCCTCTCTCTCTCTGTCGCTCCCTCTCCCTCTCTGTCTGTCTCTCCCTCTGTCCAAAGAGACTAGAGGATCTTTGCCTCTGTCTCTCTCTCTCTGTCACGCTGTATCTCTCTCTCTCTCTCTCTCTCTCTCTCTGTGCCGGTCTGTGTGTGTGCGCGTCTCTCTCACTTTTCTCTCTCTGGCAGGAGGAGAGGGGAGGAGTAAAGGGAGGGGAGGGGGAGGGGGAGGGGAGGGAGCTGTGAGGGAGCGACTGGTTCAAGAGGCGCCGGACGGTCAGGGTAGGGACAGACATAGAGAGAGTGAGAGAGAGTGTGTGTGTGTGTGACCGAGAGAGAGTTTTTAGCGAGTGTGCATTTGTGGTATTTGAAAGATTAGGAGAGAGAAAGAGAGAGAGAGAGAGAGGAAAGGAGTGGCAGAGATTGGGGAAGAGCGTGAAGGCAGTCGTGAGCAAAGATCTTTGGACGGAGCCGCGGCTCGAGAGACTAACAGAGACTAACAGAGGCAAAGAGGTTTGCCTCGCACTGCAAGGGAGCAGTGGACCAGACAGGAAGAGCGGACGGAATTACCACTAGACAGCCAAACCAGTAGGTAATTTACGGCTGGGGTGAGTACTTTCCCATTTATAGGAGGTAGGATTATATAAATAAGGGGTGTATCAATACAGTAGGGGATTCTTAAACAGGACCAGTTAATTACCTATATAAGATGGGCGGTCAGGAGATGTGCCAATACTGCGAGATGTGGGAATTTGTCGACACCATTGATGTAGAAGATCCCTACAGCTGCAGTAAGTGTTTGAGGCTAGAGGAACTCCAGCTCCGCATTGATGAGCTGGAGACCCAACTTCATACGCTGCGGTACATCAGGGAGGGGGAGTATTACCTGGATGTTTTGTGCCAGGGGATGGTCACACCGACCAGTTTAACTAATTCAGTAGGCAGTGAGCAAGGAAAGGAAGGTGTGGCCATAAGCGAGGCAGGTAGGGGGAACCAGGAGGAGATGCGGCAGGAGCCACAGCCCTTGTCCCTGACGAGCATGACCGAGGCACTTACTCAATGTAAGGACGGGATCAGGGGCTGTGGGAGGGATGAGCAACCTGGCTGCAGCACCGTGGATCAGGAGGCCATTCAAGAGGGGGGAGTTAGAAGAAATGCCGTAGTGATAGGGGATAGTATTATTCGGGGGGTAGATAAGGTTCTCTGCGGCCAGCAGAACATGTCCCGAAGGCTGTGTTGCCTACCCGGTGCTAGGGTTAAGGATATCTCTGCGATGCTGGAGAGAAATTTGCAGAGGGAGGGGGAGGATCCAGTGGTCGTGGTCCATGTGGGGACCAATGACATAGGAAGGACGAGGAAGGAGGATCTGCTGAAGGAGTTTGAGCAGTTAGGGAATAAATTAAAAAGCAGAACCTCGAGGGTACTGATCTCCGGATTGCTACCTGAGCCACGGGCCAAATCGGCGAGGGTACGTAAAATTGAAAGGCTAAATGCGTGGCTCAAAGACTGGTGTGGGAATAATGGGTTTGGTTTCTTGGGCCACTGGCACCAGTACTGGGACAGGGGGGATCTGTTCTGTAAGGACGGACTTCACCTGAACGGTGCTGGGACTGGGGTCCTGGCAAATCATATAACTAGGGCAGTAGAGAGGTCTTTAAACTAAGTAGCGGGGGGGAGGTATCAAGGGGGGTAATAACGGCAGGGGTAGAGGAAATAGAGCAGGGTATCAGTGGGGAAGCGGAAATTCAAAATGTGACAGGAGACAGAATTTGTGAAGATAAAGATCTAGATGTAAAAGGGGCAAAAACGGAAAGGAAGGGTAGTAAAAATCATCTGAAAGTGCTTTATCTAAATGCACGGAGTATTCGTAATAAGATAAATGAATTAACGGTGCAATTAAGTATATATAGTTATGATATCGTGGCCATTACGGAGACATGGCTGCAAGGAGATCAGGACTGGGAGTTAAATATAGAGGGGTACTCGACAATTAGGAAAGATAGACAGGAAAGAAAGGGAGGAGGGGTGGCCCTTTTAATAAGGGAGGGAATAACGGCAATAGAGAGGAAGGATATTGCGTTGAAGGATCAGGATAGTGAAACAGCTTGGGTACAGATAGAGAATAATAAGGGGAAAAAAACACTAGTGGGTGTAATTTATAGACCTCCAAATAGCTGTGACGCTGTTAGTCAGAACATAAATCTGCAAATAGTTGACGCATGTAAAAAGGGAACTGCTGTAATCATGGGGGACTTCAATTTTCATATTAATTGGGCAAACCAAACTGGGCAGGGTAGACTAGAGGAAGAGTTTATAGAATGTATTAGAGACGGGTTCCTAGAACAGTATGTCACCGAACCGACAAGGGGGGAGGCAATCTTGGATCTGGTCCTGTGTAATGAAGCAGGATTAATTAAAAATGTCATAGTTAGGGACTCGTTGGGAACAAGTGACCACAATATGGTCGAATTCCATATTCAAATAGAAGGGGAGCAGGTTGAAACTCAGGCTAGGGTGCTTAGTCTAAATAAGGGGGATTATGAAGGTATGAGGACTGAGCTGATCAAAGTTGACTGGGATAGCAGACTCAAGAATAAGACGGTACATGAGCAGTGGTGTACGTTTAAGGGTATACTGTATAACCTTCAAGAAAAATTTATTCCTATGAAGAAAAAAAGGGGTAAGGGTAAGAACAGTCAGCCATGGCTCAGTAAAACTATAAAGGATAGTATTCGGCTGAAGGCAAGGGCATATAAGGTAGCCAGAGATAGTGGGAGGGTAGAGGATTGGGAAGCATTTAAAGGTCAGCAAAAAATAACTAAGAGATTAATTAAGACGGGGAAAATAGACTATGAAAGGAATTTAGCGAACAACATAAAAACTAATAGTAAGAGTTTTTATAGCTATATAAAAAGAAAAAGGGTGGCTAAGGTGAACGTTGGTCCATTGGAGGGTGAGACTGGAGAGTTGTTGGTGGGGAACATGGAAATGGCAAAGGCATTAAACGAGTATTTTGTATCAGTCTTCACCATAGAAGACACAAAAAATATTCCAACGCTGGATAAACAGGGGGCGGTAGGAATGGAGGAGCTAAATACTATTAAGATCACCAAGGAGGTGGTATTAGGGAAATTAATGAGACTGAAGGAGGATAAATCCCCTGGGCCTGATGGATTACATCCAAGGGTCTTGAGGGAGATAGCGGTGGGGATTGTGGATGCATTGGTGATAATTTTCCAAAACTCCCTGGAGGCAGGAACGGTCCCAGTGGATTGGAAAATGGCCAATGTAACACCTATATTTAAAAAAGGAAGTAAACAGAAGGCGGGTAACTATAGACCGGTTAGTCTAACATCGGTGGTGGGTAAAATGTTAGAGACAATTATTAAAGAAACACTAACGGGGCACTTGGATAAACATGACTTCATCGGACAGAACCAGCATGGTTTTGTGAAGGGGAAGTCCTGTTTAACGAATCTGCTCGAATTCTTTGAGGAAGTAACAACCCGGGTGGATAAAGGGGAACCGGTGGATGTGGTATACTTGGACTTCCAAAAGGCTTTTGACAAGGTGCCACATAAGAGACTATTGCTAAAAATAAAAAATTATGGGATTGGGGGTAATATATTAGCATGGGTAGAGGATTGGCTAACAAATAGGAAGCAGAGAGTGGGGATAAATGGTTCATACTCGGGATGGCAACCGGTAACTAGCGGGGTTCCGCAAGGGTCGGTGCTGGGACCCCAGTTGTTCACAATTTATATAAATGATTTGGAGGAGGGAACCAAGTGTAATATATCAAAATTTGCGGACGATACAAAAATGGGAGGAAAAGTAGGGGATGAGGAGGATAGGAAGAGTCTGCAAAAGGATATAGATAAGCTAGGTGAGTGGGCAACAACTTGGCAGATGAAATTTAATACTAATAAATGTGAAGTCATTCACTTTGGGAAAAAAAATGATAGGGCAAGTTATTTTCTAAATGAGGAGGAGCTGCGTTGTAATGCAACGCAAAGGGATCTAGGGGTATTAGTACATGAATCACTAAAAGTTAGTATGCAGGTGCAGCAAGCAATCAGGAAGGCCAATGGAGTTTTGGCCTTTATTGCTAGGGGGATTGAGTATAAAAACACGGAGGTCTTGCTGCAGCTGTACACAGTATTGGTGAGACCACATTTGGAATACTGTGTACAGTTCTGGGGTCCATACTTAAGAAAGGATGTACTAGCCCTGGAGGCAGTGCAGCGAAGGTTTACAAGATTAATTCCTGCAATGAGGGGATTGACATATGAGGAAAGGTTAAGTAGGCTGGAACTCTACTCTTTGGAGTTTAGAAGAATGAGAGGCGATCTCATTGAAACATATAAGATCGTGAGGGGCCTTGATCGGGTGGATGCACCGAGGATGTTCCCAATGATCGGGGAAACTAGAACTAGGGGACATAGTTGCAGAATAAGGGGGGGCTCTTTTAAAACTGAGATGAGGAAGAACTTCTTCACCCAGAGGGTGGTTAATTTATGGAATTCACTGCCCCAGGGAGCAGTGGAAGCAGAAACTTTAAATATATTTAAGACTAAAATAGATGGTTTTTTAGCTGCCAAGGGGATAAGGGGCTACGGGGAGAGGGCAGGGATATGGACCTAGGTATGGTTAGTATAGTAAGACCTGAGTGATCTCCTGGACAAGTGTCGATCGCCTGGATTGGGGTCGGAGAGGAATTTCCCGGATTTTTTTCCCGAATTGGACCTGGGTTTTTATCCGGTTTTTTGCCTCCCCCAGGAGATCGCGAGGTTCTTGGGGTGGAGAGGGGTGATAGCGGTATAAAGGGGAGGGTAGTGTCTTGTGTTCTGTGTCTTGTGTCTACTGTTTGTGGGTAAGTGTGTCTGTTTAGTGTTCAGCCATGAGCGAATGGCGGTGCGGGCTCGACGGACCTGGTGGTCTACTCTCGCACCTACTTTCTATGTTCTATGTTTCTATGTCGTGAGGAAGGGAGAGAGAGAGGGAGGTATATTGAGAGAGGGAGTGACGGGGAGATTAGAGAGGAAGTGAAAGAGAGGTGAGAGTGAGGAGATTGAGTGTAGGGGGGAGGGATTGTGGGAGCGAGTGAGTGGGGACAAGAGGGAGATAGTGAGTGAGGGAGGGAAGGTGGAAGGAAGAGAGTGAGGGAAGAATAAAGAGATGGAGGGAGAGGAGGGAAATTGAGGGAGAGATATTGAGGGAGGGAGAGAGGGAGATTGATAAAAAGGGGATTGAAGAAAAGGGCGAGAGAGAAAGAGAGGGAGGAAGGGAGGGATTGGGGGCAGGAGGGATTGAGTGAGGAAGAGAGGGAAATAGAGATCGAGGGAGGCAGTGTGAGTGGGAGATTAAGGGAGGGAGGGAGACTGAGGAGGAATTGAGTGAGTGAGGGTGTGAGTGTGCGAGAGTGAGTGAGTGTGAGTGGGTGATTGAGTGAGTGTGACTGGGTGATTGAGTGGGTGAGTGATTAAGTGAGTAATTGAGTGAGTGGGTGAGTGAGTGGGGGGTGGGTGAGTGGTCGATTGAGTGAGTGAGTGGGGGGGTGGGTGAGTGAGTGAGTGAGAGTGAGCCAGGCCTACTCTGGGCACTGAGCCTCTCCGGTAACTGTGGGTGAAGTCAGGGGACTGATGTCAGCCCATCGAGGCCTGAAGCCTGAGGGAGTGTGGCCGGCCCTGGAGGAGAATTTCCTGGCCTTCCCGCTGGGCCGGCGTGATGCCTACACCCCAAGGCCCGGCCCCGGATGGGAGCAGGAGGAGGAGGCCGAGAGGCTGAAGGAGGCGCTGAGGAGGAGAGGGCAGGAGTTGTTTCTGATCGTGGAGTTGGCCAGGGCCCTGGCGGAGAAGGCCGGGCAGCTGGGCCGCCGCATGGAGCCGCCCGAGTGGGAGACGGAGGTGAGTCCCACAGAGCCTAAGGCATTAGGCCCGGCTCAACCTTCCGCCCAAACCCATGGCCTTCAAATCCAGGCTTTCCCTGCCCTTCCGAACAGCCAAGACCTAGGGGTTGAGATGGAAACCAACGCCTGGGACTACAGGTTTTGGAGCCAAAGCCTGTGCCTACAGTTTGGGAGGTAGCCTAGAGGCTGAGATGGAGCCTAATGCTGGGCCCTACATGCCTGGAATTGGTTAAAACCTGGGCCTGCAAGCTAGATGGAGTCCTCAAAGTCCGGGCCTAGAGGCTAGACGCATGCCTAAAAGTCTAGGCCTACAGGTCTTGAAGTGAATATACAGCCTAGGGCCTCTCTCCCTCCCTCCTCTCCCTCTCCCTCTCCCCCCACATCCCCTCCGTCCTGCTCCCCTCCCTCCTTCCCTCTCTCCCTCCCTCCCTCACTTCAAATCCAGGCTTTCGCTGCCCGCCGAACAGCCTTTGCCTACAGGCCTGAATGGAGCCTAAACCCAAGGCCTACAGGCCTCAGCTGGACAGAGGCCTAGAGGCAAGAAACAGGCCTAAAAACCTAGGCCTACTGGCTTGTACGTGGCTAAAAGCATGGGCCTCCCGGCAAGACAGTGGCGTCAAAGGCTGAACCTAGAGGCCTTGAATGCAACACAAAGCCTGAGCCTACAGGATACTGTGTTATGAAGTGGGTGGCACGGTGGTGCAATGTTGCTGCCTCACAGTGCAGAGACCCGGGTGTGACCCTGACTATGGGTGCTGTCTGTACGGTGTTTGTGCGTTCTCCCCGTGATCTGTGTAGGTTTTTTCCGTGTGCTCCCGTTTACTGCCACACTCCAAAGACGTTCAGGTTTGTAGGATAATTGACTTGGTCAATGTTAATTGTCCCTAGCTTGTAGGATAGTGTTAGTGTGCGGGGATCGCTGGTCGTCGTGGACTCGGTGGGCTGAAGGGCCTGTTTCCACGCTGTATCTTTAAACTAAACTACAGGATAGACACAGTCCTCAACGCGTGGGGCTACTCGCTGTCAACGTAGGCCATAGCCTGGGCTTAATGGCCTGGAAGTTGCATAAAGGCCTGAGCCTACTGGCTAGACACAGGCTTAAAAGCCTGGGCCTACATACCTGGAAGCGGCTAAAGGCCTAGACCTACAGGCCTCGAATGGAGCCCAAAGCCTGGTCCACTGTTCTGGCCATGGGTCAGAAGCCTAGGCCTACAGGCTAGACACAGGCCTAAAACCTTAAGCCTAAAGGCCTGGAAGGAGCTAAAGGCCTAGGCCTACAGACCAGGCACATGCCCGGGCCTACACTTCAAACGTTCTCCCCCCAGCATTCCTCCCCTGCTCCACCTCCCCCCCCCCCCCACCCTGACTGACGAGTCTCTAACCCTCTCACCAGGGACTGCCGAGAGAGGAGAGGGAGCTGAGTCGGAGGGGCGAGGGACGGTCGAGAATGAAGGAGCCTCGAGTTCACACGCTGGAATCCGAGCTACGGGGAGAGAGCAGGGGGGACAGGCTTGCGGAGAGAGGGAGGCCTGGAGAGGTGAGATGGAGGGACGGAGGGAGGGAGGGAGTGATAGGGAGGGAGTGGGAGGGAAGGAGAGAGGGAATGATGGTGAGAAAGGGAGTGAGGAATGGAGGGAGAGGGAGCGAGGGATGAAAAGAGGGCTACAGGCTCGGGATTGGGTAGAATCATGGGAGAATCACACACAGACACAGTGAAGCTCCCTCAGCATCGTTCCATTTCTCTCGCTCACACACACACATCATAGGAGGTAGTTGAGGCTGGGAATATCCCAATGTTTCAGTAATATATGGACAGGTACAATCAATAGGACAGGTTTAGAGGGATATGGGCCAATCGCGGGCAGGTGGGACTAGTGTAGATGGGGCATGATGGACGATGTGGCCAGTTGGGCCGGAGGACCTGTTCCCACTCTGTATGACTCTTTGACTAACACAAACGCTCCCATTCACTCACACACTCTCACTCCAGTCAATCCCTCTTCTCCTCTCCCCCATCAGGCACTGAAACATATAAGATTGTTAAGGGCTTGGACACGCTAGAGGCAGGAAACATGTTCCTGATGTTGGGGGAGTCCAGAAACAGGGGCCACAGTTCAAGAATAAGGAGTAAGCCATTTAGAACGTAGACGAGGAAACATTTTTTCTCACAGAGAGTGTTGAGTCTGTGGAATTCTCTGCCTCAGAGTGCGGTGGAGGTCGGTTCTCTGGATGCTTTCAAGAGAGAGCTAGATAGGGCTCTTAAACATAGCGTAGTCAGGGGATATGGGGAGAAGGCAGGAACGGGGTACTGATTGGGGATGATCAGCCATGATCACATTGAATGGCGGTGCTGGCTCGAAGGGCCGAATGGCCTGCTCCTGCACCTATTGTCTATTGTCTCTTGGCAAGAGGTACAGAATTGTGAAAATGCGCACCTCCAGAATCAGGGACAGTTTCTTCCCAGTTCTTTTCATGGAACTGAGGAATCATGTGACCTGCTATAGATCAGTCCTGACCTCCCATCTACCTGATTGGAGACCCTCGGATTATCTATAATTGGACTTTACTGGACTTTATCTTGCACCAAACGTTATTCCCTTTATCCTGTTTCTGCATACTATGGACAGCTCGACTGTAATCATAGAAACATAGAAACATAGATAATATTAGGTGCAGGAGTAGGCCATTCGGCCCTTCGCGCCTGCACCGCCATTCAATATGATCATGGCTGATCATCCAACTCAGTATCCCGTACCTGCCTTCTCTCCATACCCTCTGATCCCCTTAGCCACAAGGGCCACATCTAACTCCCTCTTAAATATAGCCAATGAACTGGCCTCGACTACCCTCTGTGGCAGGGAGTTCCAGAGATTCACCACTCTCTGTGTGAAAAAAGTTCTTCTCATCTCGGTTTTAAAGGATTTCCCCCTTATCCTTAAGCACCCCCATCATGTATTGTCTGTCCGCTGACAAGAAAACAAAAAGCATTTTGAGACCTGAAACGTCACCTATTCCTTCTCTCCATAGATCCTGCCTCACCCGCTGAGTTTCTCCAGCATTTTTTGTTCACACACCCACACTGGGATCACTGGGCGTTTTCTGCTAGGCATCTGTCCCATCCAGTCTGACTACATTCCACCACCTTCAACCGGGGAGCGAAACACACACCCAGGGCAGAGAGAGAGA
This sequence comes from Amblyraja radiata, assembly GCF_010909765.2. Taxonomy (NCBI): domain Eukaryota; kingdom Metazoa; phylum Chordata; class Chondrichthyes; order Rajiformes; family Rajidae; genus Amblyraja; species Amblyraja radiata. Next base: position 210,201 of record NW_022630103.1, read on the forward strand.
GAGACACTCACACACTGATAGAGGTGCAGGGAGAGAGACAGAGAGACAGACAGGGTGAGAGTTCATAGGTGATAGAAACATAGAAAATAGGTGCTGGAGTAGGCCATTCGGCCCTTCGAGCCTGCACCGCCATTCAATATGATCATGGCTGATCATCCAACTCAGTATCCTGTACCTGCCTTCTCTCCATACCCCCTGATACCCTTAGCCACAAGGGCCACATCTAACTCCCTCTTAAAAATAGCCAATTAACTGGCCTCAACTACCTTCTGTGGCAGACAATTCCAGAGATTCACCACTCTCTGTGTGAAAAATGTTTTTCTCATCTCGGTCTTAAAAGATTTCCCCCTTATCCTTAAACTGTGGCCCCTTGTTCTGCACTTCCCCAACATCGGGAACAATCTTCCTGCATCTAGCCTGTCCAACCCCTTAAGAATTTTGTAAGTTTCTATAAGATCCCCCCTCAATTTTCTAAATTCTAGCGAGTACAAGCCGAGTCTATTCAGTCTTTCTTCATATGAAAGTCCAGGAATCAGACTGGTGAACCTTCTCTGTACGGTTCTCTGTACCTTCTCTGAACCTTCTCTGTACCTCTCTATGGCAAGAATGTCTTTCCTCAGATTAGGAGCAGAATTAGGCCATCCGGCCCATCCAGTCTACTCCGCCATTCAATCATGGCTGATCTATCTCTCCCTCCTAACCCCATTTTCCTGCCTTGTTCCCATAACCCCTGACACCTGTACTATCTACCTCTACCTTAAATATATCCACTAAATTGGCCTCCACAACTGTTTTAGTAGGAACTGCAGATGCTTGAAAAGTGAAGGTGGACAAAAATGCTGGAGAATCAGCGGGTGAGGCAGCATCTATGGAGCAAAGGAAATAGGCAACTTTTCGGCTCGAAACCCTTCTTCAGACTGATGTGAGGGTGGGGGGGGGGGGGAGGGGGAGAACTGTGTGTGGCAAACAATTCCACAGATTCACCACCCTCTCGCTAAAGAAATTCCTCCTCAAGTCCTTTAATTCTAAGGCTATGCCGTCTGGTCCTGGACTCTCCCACTAGTGGAAACATCCTGTCTGCATCCATTCTATCGCAGACAGACAGACAGACAGACAGACAGACAGAGAGAGGGGGGGGGGAGAGAGACAGTGAGAGAGAGAGACAGAGAGAGAAAGACCCACACCACCCCCACCATGACACAGTCATGCTACCTCACCCCTCCATCCGTCTCCCCCTCTCTCTCTTCCTCCCTCCCTCTCCCTCCCCCTCTCTCCCTCTCCCTCCCTCCCTCTCGTTCTCTCCCCGTGTCTCTCCCACTTCCTCTCTCACTCTCCCCCTCCCTCTCTCTCCCTTGCCCTCCCTCACGCTCTCTCCCCATATCTCTCCAACTCTCCCCCTCCCCCCCTCTCCCTCCCACTCCCTCTCTCCCCGTGTCTCTCCCACTTCCTCTCTCCCTCCCCCGCCCTCCCTCTCCCTCTCACCCCATATCAGTATTCGAAATAAGATAAATGAATTAACGGTGCAATTAAGTATATATGGTTATGATATCGTGGCCATTACGGAGACATGGCTGCAAGGGGATCAGGACTGGGAGTTAAATATAGAGGGGTACTCGACAATTAGAAAAGATAGACAGGAAAGAAAGGGAGGAGGGGTGGCCCTTTTAATAAGGGAGGGAATAACGGCAATAGAGAGGAAGGATATTGCGTTGAAGGATCAGGATAGTGAAACAGCTTGGGTACAGATAGAGAATAACAAGGGGAAAAAAACACTAGTGGGTGTAATTTATAGACCTCCAAATAGCTGTGACGCTGTTAGTCAGAACATAAATCTGCAAATAGTTGACGCATGTAAAAAGGGAACTGCTGTAATCATGGGGGACTTCAATTTTCATATTAATTGGGCAAACCAAACTGGGCAGGGTAGACTAGAGGAAGAGTTTATAGAATGTATTAGAGACGGGTTTCCTAGAACAGTATGTCACAGAACCGACAAGGGGGGAGGCAATCTTGGATCTGGTCCTGTGTAATGAAGCAGGATTGATTAAAATGTCATAGTTAGGGACTCGTTGGGAACAAGTGACCACAATATGGTCGAATTCCATATTCAAATAGAAGGGGAGCAGGTTGAAACTCAGGCTAGGGTGCTTAGTCTAAATAAGGGGGATTATGAAGGTATGAGGACTGAGCTGATCAAAGTTGACTGGGATAGCAGACTCAAGAATAAGACGGTACATGAGCAGTGGTGTACGTTTAAGGATCTACTGTATAACCTTCAAGAAAAATTTATTCCTATGAAGAAAAAAAGGGGTAAGGGTAAGAACAGTCAGCCATGGCTCAGTAAAACTATAAAGGATAGTATTCGGCTGAAGGCAAGGGCATATAAGGTAGCCAGAGATAGTGGGAGGGTAGAGGATTGGGAAGCATTTAAAGGTCAGCAAAGAATAACTAAGAGATTAATTAAGACGGGGAAAATAGACTATGAAAGGAATTTAGCGAACAACATAAAAACTAATAGTAAGAGTTTTTATAGCTATATAAAAAGAAAAAGGGTGGCTAAGGTGAACGTTGGTCCATTGGAGGGTGAGACTGGAGAGTTGTTGGTGGGGAACATGGAAATGGCAAAGGCATTAAACGAGTATTTTGTATCAGTCTTCACCATAGAAGACACAAAAAATATTCCAACGCTGGATAAACGGGGCGGTAGGAATGGAGGAGCTAAATACTATTAAGATCACCAAGGAGGTGGTATTAGGGAAATTAATGAGACTGAAGGAGGATAAATCCCCTGGGCCTGATGGATTACATCCAAGGGTCTTGAGGGAGATAGCGGTGGGGATTGTGGATGCATTGGTGATAATTTTCCAAAACTCCCTGGAGGCAGGAACGGTCCCAGTGGATTGGAAAATGGCCAATGTAACACCTATATTTAAAAAAGGATGTAGACAGAAGGCGGGTAACTATAGACCGGTTAGTCTAACATCGGTGGTGGGTAAATGTTAGAGACAATTATTAAAGAAACACTAACGGGGCACTTGGATAAACATGACTTCATCGGACAGAACCAGCATGGTTTTGTGAAGGGGAAATCCTGTTTAACGAATCTGCTCGAATTCTTTGAGGAAGTAACAACCCGGGTGGATAAAGGGGAACCGGTGGATGTGGTATACTTGGACTTCCAAAAGGCTTTTGACAAGGTGCCACATAAGAGACTTTGCTAAAAATAAAAAATTATGGGATTGGGGGTAATATATTAGCATGGGTAGAGGATTGGCTGACAAATAGGAAGCAGAGAGTGGGGATAAATGGTTCATACTCGGGATGGCAACCGGTAACTAGCGGGGTTCCGCAAGGGTCGGTGCTGGGACCCCAGTTGTTCACAATTTATATAAATGATTTGGAGGAGGGAACCAAGTGTAATATATCAAAATTTGCGGACGATACAAAAATGGGAGGAAAAGTTGTGGATGAGGAGAATAGGAAGAGTCTGCAAATGGATATAGATAAGCTAGGTGAGTGGGCAACAACTTGGCAGATGAAATTTAATACTAATAAATGTGAAGTCATTCACTTTGGGAAAAAAAATGATAGGGCAAGTTATTTTCTAAATGAGGAGGAGCTGCGTTGTAATGCAACGCAAAGGGATCTAGGGGTATTAGTACATGAATCACTAAAGGTCAGTATGCAGGTGCAGCAAGCAATCAGGAAGGCCAATGGAGTTTTGGCCTTTATTACTAGGGGGATTGAGTATAAAAACACGGAGGTCTTGCTGCAGCTGTACACAGTATTAGTGAGACCACATTTGGAATACTGTGTACAGTTCTGGGGTCCATACTTAAGGAAGGATGTACTAGCCCTGGAGGCAGTGCAGAGAAGGTTTACAAGATTAATTCCTGCAATGAGGGGATTGACATATGAGGAAAGGTTAAGTAAGCTGGAGCTCTACTCTTTGGAGTTTAGGAGAATGAGAGGCGACCTCAATGAAACATATAAGATCGTGAGGGGCCTTGATCGGGTGGATGCACCGAGGATGTTCCCAATGATCGGGGAAACTAGAACTAGGGGACATAGTTGCAGAATAAGGGGGGGCTCTTTTAAAACTGAGATGAGGAAGAACTTCTTCACCAAGAGGGTGGTTAATTTATGGAATTCACTGCCCCAGGGAGCAGTGGAAGCAGAAACGTTAAATATATTTAAGTCTAAAATAGATGGTTTTTTAGCTGCCGAGGGGATAAGGGGCTACGGGGAGAGAGCAGGGATATGGACCTAGGTATGGTTAGTATAGTAAGACCTGAGTGATCTCCTGGACAAGTGTCGATCGCCTGGATTGGGGTCGGAGAGGAATTTCCCGGATTTTTTTTCCCGAATTGGACCTGGGTTTTTATCCGTTTTTTTGCCTCCCCCAGGAGATCACGCGGTTCTTGGGGTGGAGAGGGGTGATAGCGGTATAAAGGGGAGGGTAGTGTCTTGTGTTCTGTGTCTTGTGTCTACTGTTTGTGGGTAAGTGTGTCTGTTTAGTGTTCAGCCATGAGCGAATGGCGGTGCGGGCTCGACGGACCTGGTGGTCTACTCTCGCACCTACTTTCTATGTTTCTATGTTTCTATCTCTCCCGCTTCCTCTCTCACTCTCCCCCTCCTCTGTCCATGGAACTATTTAGGGTCAGAGTTGAATGGTGGGTGTGAGGAGTTAAGGAGATAGCACCGATTTAGATGGGCTGAATAACCTTCAGCAACACGGGGACCAGAAAGGGAGGCAGGATGAATCCTCATCCCCTAACTAATGGCTCTCCCTCCCTTTACCCCCACTTTTGCCTCCCACCACTTCCACCGCCCCTCTCTCCCTCTCCCTCTCTCTTCCCATTTCACTCTCCCTCTTTCTCCCACTGTCTCCCTCTACCCCCTCTCTCTCTCTCTCTCTTCATCTCCTCTCTCCCCTTTTCTCTATCCACCCTATCTCTGTCCCACCCTCTCTCCCCTTTTCTCTTCCTACTTCTTCCTCTCTCTCCTCCCCCCCGCCTCTCTCCCCCTCCCCGAAATTGTCAGGAAAGGCCGGACCAGGCACAAATTTCCGGATTTCAGGAGAGCAGATATTTCCAGAAATTTCCAGAACGTTCCCGGAGGGAGCTGGAGACTCCAGAGAGACCGGGGAGTGGACAACAGGTGAGAGGGAGAGGGTGGAGGGAGAGGTGTACCCATCGTATTACCTCACCCATGTCTGCAGAGTTTGTGCTTCACAGCGCCAGAGTCCTGTGTTCCATCCTGACCACGGGTGCTGCCTGTGTGGAGTTTGCATGATCTCCCTGTGACCTGCGTGGCTGTTCTCCGGTTGCTCCAGTTCCCTCACAAGTCCCACAAAGACATAGAAACATAGAGAATAGGTGCAGGAGGAGGCCATTCGGCCCTTTCATCCAGCACCGCTATTCATTGTGATCATGGCTGATCGTCCCCTATCAATAACCCGTGCCTGCCTTCTCCCCATATCCCCTGATTCCACTAGCCAACTTTCAGTGACCGGTGTACAAGGACGCCCAGGTCTCGCTGTACCTCCCCCTAACCTAACCCCATTGAGATAATAATCTGCCCCCTTGTTTTTGCCGCCAAAGTGGATATCCTCACATTTGTCTATACTATACTGCATCTGCCACGCATCTGCCCACTCACTCAACCTGTCCAGGTCACCCTGCAACCTCCTAACATCCTCTTCACAGTTCACACTGCCACCCAGCTTTGTGTCATCCGCAAACTTGCTAGTGTTGCTCCTAATTCCCTCTTCCAAATCATTAATATATACGGTAAAGAGTTGTTTCCCCTAGCGGCACTCCACTCGCCACTGCCTGCCATTCTGAAAATGACCCATTCACTCCTACTCTTTGTATGCCAACTAATTTTCTATCCGTCAACGCCCTACCCCCAATACCATGTGCTCTAATTTTAGTCACCAGTTTCCCGTGCGGGACCTTATCAAAGGCTTTCTGAATGTCTAGATACACTACATCCACTGACTCCCCTTCATCCATTTTACATGTCACATCCTCAAAAAATTCCAGAAGATTAGTCAAGCATGATTTTCCTTTCATGAATCCATGCTGACGGACTAATCCTTTTACTTCTATCCAAATGCCCCATTATTACCTCTTTAATAATTGACTGCAGCATCATTCCCACCACCGGTCAGGCTAACTGGTCTGTAATTCCCCATTTTCTCTCTCGCTCCTTTCTTGAAGTGGGATAACATTAGTTATCCTCCAATCCACATGAACTGATCCTGAACATTGGAAAATGATCACCAATGCATCCACGATTTCTAGAGCCACTTCCTTAAGTACCCCGGGATACAGACCATCAAGCGCTGGGGATTTATCAGCCTTCAGTCCCATCAGTCTACCCAACACCATTTCCTACCTAATGTGGATGTCCTTCAGTTCCTCTGTCACCCCAGATCCTCTGGCCACTACTATATCAGGAAGATTGTTTGTGTCCTCCTTAATGAAGACGGATCCAAAGTACATGTTCAACTCATCTGCCATTTCATTGTTCCCCATAATAAATTCACCTTTTTCAGTCTTCAAGGGTCCAACTTTGGTCTTAACTAATTTTTTCCTCTTCACATACCTAAAGAAGCTTTTACTATCCTGCTTTATATTCTTGGCTAGCTTACCTTCGTACCTCATCTTTTCTCCCCGTATTGTCTTTTTAGTTATCTTCTGTTGTTCTTTAAACATTACCCAATCCTCTTGCTTCCCGCTCATCTTTGCTATGTTGTACTTCTCTTTTATTTTTATACTGTCCCTGACTGTCCTTGTCAGCCGTGGTCACCCCTTACTCCCCTTACGGATAGAGGGGGAGGGAGAGAAGGGGGAAAACAGCTTGCTGACCTCTCTCCCCTCTCCCACCCTTCCCTCCGTCCCTCCCTCCCTTCCCCTCCCCTCCCTTCCTCCCTCACCAGGGTCGAGTACAGGAGGGAGACAGCGCAGAGTTTGAGGAACTGCAGGAGCCGATCCAGGACAGTGATCCGCTCCGAGTCTTACAGCAGGCCATCCACTCCCGGGACGAAGCAATCCGCAAGTGAGACCAACCCTGGGTTTTCACTTCTCTCTCTCTCCCATCATTCTCCCCCCTCTTTTTCCCCTCTCCCTCCCTCCACTCTCTCCTGCACAATTCTCTCCCCACTCACACTCCTCTCTCTCCCTCTCTTCCTTCCCCTCTCACTCACTTCCCCCTCTCTTTCACTCTCTCCATTTCTCCGCCTCTCACTACCCCTCTCTTCCCTCTTTCTCCTCCCCCTCTTTCTCCTTCCCCTCTCTCTCTTCACTTTCTCTCTCTCTCTCCCATCTCTTTCCACTCTATGCTCTCTCCCCCCGCTCTCTACCCTCTTTCACCTCTTTATCTCCCCCTTTCCCTCTCTACTCCTCTCTCTCCCACTTTCCACCTCTCTCTCCCTCTCTTTCCCCCCTCTTTCACTCTCTCCCCCTCTCCCTCGCTCTCTCCACTCTCACTCCACCCTCTCTCTCTCCTCCCCCTCTCTCCCTCCACTCCCTCCCTCTCTCTCCCCACTCTCTCCAACCTCACTCTCCCTTCACTCTCCCCTCTTTCTCTCCCCTTCCTCTCACTCTCTCCCCACTCTCCCTCTCCCCTCTCACCCCATCTCTCTCCCCTCGCTCTCTCCCCTGTCTTTTACTCTCTCTTCCTCTCCCCCCTCGCCCTCGCCTCACTCTCTCCTGCCTCACCTTCCCCCACGCTCTCCTCCTCCTCCTCCCGCTCTGCCCTCCCTCCCTCCCTCTCCTCTCTGACCCTCTCTCTCTGTGTGTTAGGAAGCGAGAGTTGGAGCGAGAACTGGAACAAGTTCGGGACGAAAGAGATTCTCTAAGTCGGCAACTTATCACCACCGTTCGTCACAAGGCTCGACTTAGTCAAGAACTAGAGGACTGGCAGGTGAGTCCCTTCTTCTCTCCCTCCCTCCCCCCCCCCCCCATCCCTCCCTCGCCCTCTCCATCTCTCCCTCCCGAGTCCGCGCCGACCAGCGATCAAGTCAAGGCAAGTGAGTTTATTGTCATGTGTCCCTGACAGGACAATGAAATTCGTGCTTTGCTTCAGCACAACAGAACATAGTAGGCATTGACTACAAAACAGATCAGTGTGTCCATATACCATAATATAAATATATATACACATGAATAAATAAACTGATATAGTGCATATAACAGATAATGGGTTATTAATAATCAGAGTTTTGTCCGAGCCAGGTTTAATAGCCTGATAGCTGTGGGGAAGTAGCTATTCCTGAACCTGGTTGTTGCAGTCTTCAGGCTCCTGTACCTTCTGCCTGAAGGTACCAGGGAGATGAGTGTGTGGCCAGGATGGTGTGGGTCTTTGATGATACTGCCAGCCTTTTTGAGGCAGCGACTGCGATAAATCCCCTTGATGGAAGGAAGGTCAGAGCCGATGATGGACTGGGCAGTGTTTACTACTTGATCACTTGTTCACACCGGTTTAGTTTAGAGGTACAGCGCGGAAACTGGCCCTTTGGCCCACCGAGTCCGCGCCGACCAGCGACCCCCGCACCCTAACACAATCCTACACACTGGGGACATTTTACAATTTTACCCACGCCAATTAACCTACAAACCTGGGTGTCTTTGGACTGTGGGAGGAAACCGGATCCCCCGGAGAAATCCCACGGAGGTTACGGGGAGGTGGGATAAACTTTGTACAGACAGCACACGTCGTCAGGATCAAACCCGGTTCTCTGGCGATGTGAGGCAGCAACTCTACCGCTGCACCACCGTGCTGCCCTTTTGTAGTGGGGGCGGGGGGGGGGGGGGGTAAGCACTTTGGATTGAGGGCGATAAGGGACCCTTCTAATCAATTTCTCTCCAACCCCCTTTCTCTCGCTCTCTCCTGCTCTCCCTCTTCCACCTCCCCTCCCTCTTCCTCTCTTCCCCCTCCCTCTCCCCCTTTCTCTCTCCCCCTCTCTCTCGCTCCCATCTCTCTCCTCCCTCCTCCTCTTCCCCCTCTCTCTCCTTCTCACTCCCACTTATCTATCTCCCCCTTTCTATCCCATCACTGACCCCACTCTCTCACTCTCCACTCCTTTTTCTCTCACCCTCGCTCTCTACCCCCTCTGTCTCCCTCACTCCCCCTTCTCTCTCCCCTTCTCTCTCTGCCCCCTCACTCTCTTCCCCTCTCTCTCTCTCCCCCCCTTCCCTCCTCCCCCCTCTTCTCTCCCTCCACTCTCTGTTCCACAGGAGGATGTACAGACTATTCTACGACAGCAGCTACAGACTCAGCATGGACAGGAGAGGCGTGGGGAGAGTTTGAGGGGAGGGGGTAGAGTCGACACACCTTCCCCTTCCCAATCTCCCCGGGACCACCGCGGTCTCCTCTCCCTCTTCCGGAAACTCTAATGGGGAAAGGAGAGCACACCCCTTCCCCTCCCCCCCCCCTCCTCTTCTCTTCTCACCCCGCACCCGTCCCCTTCTCCCCCCATTCTCCCTCTACCGCCCTCCCCTCCCCTCTCCTTCTCCCCTCACCTTCCCCCTCCCTTTCCTCGTTTCACCCTCTGTCCCGAGACTGTCCCTTAAGGAAGATGTTCTGTCGAGAAGGGCTGTCCTAAGAAAGACGGTCCCTTTAAGAGAGACTGTCCCTTTCAGTAGGAAAATACTCCTGAGGACTGTAGCTTTAAGAAGGACTGTCCCTTTAATACGGACTTTACCTTTAAGAGTGGCTGTCCCATTACGAAGGACTGTCCTTTTCAGAAAGGGCTGTCCGTTTATGAAAGACTATCACTTTAAGGGGGAAAACACCTTCATGATGCACTGTCCCTTTAAGAAGGAATATACCTTTAAGGTATGTATCTTTAAGGACTGCATCTTTCAAATACACTGTCGCTTTAAGAAAAAAGTTACACTCAAGGACTGCTCCTTTAAGAAGGACTGCATCTTTAAGGACTGCCCCTTTAAGAAGGACTGTCCATTTAAGAAGTCATATCTACGGATTGTACCCCAAAGGACTGCCCTCTTTAAGAAATGTGGTGCCCTCTGTGAAGACACTTTTATTTCTCTAGCACATTTAAAAAACAACTCTCGTTGACCAAAGTGCTTTACATTGGTGGAGGTACTAACGTTATACAACATTGGTTCATAGATTAAGTACATACATAAATACATACATATAGCCCTCCCTCAGAGGATGCCAAGAAAGGCTTGTGAGTAAAGATGAGTTTTAAGTCTCGACTTAAAGGAGTCAATGGAGGGGGCAGTTCTGATGGGAAGAGGGATGCTGTTCCACAGTCTAGGAGCTGCAACCGCAAAGGCCCGGTCGCCCCTGAGCTTATGCCTGGACTGCGGGATGTTCAGTAACCCCAAGTCGGCCGATCTGAGGGACCTGGAGGTGGTGTGGTGGGTAAGCAGACGTTTGATGTAGGTGAGGGCAAGCCCATTAAGGGCTTTGTAGACATAAAGAAGGATCTTTAAATTTATTGGGAACCGCACAGGGAGCCAGTGGAGAGAGGTCAGGATCGGGGTGATGTGTCCATTTTTCGGGTACCCGTCAGGAGTCTCGCTGCGGCGTTTTGGACCAGTTGCAGGCGGGACAGGGAAGATTGGCTGATGCCAGTGTAAAGGGAGTTGCAGTAATCGAGGCGGGAGGAGATAAATGTGTGGATGATCTTTACGAGGTCATCAAACTGGTGGAATTGTTTTATTTTAGCTATCGTCCGAAGCTGGAAGAAGCTAGCTTTTACCACGGCATTGACTAGTTTGTCAAATTTCAGTGCCGAGTCACATATCACGCCAAGGCTTTTGACGTGAGGTTTGAGTAATGGGGTAAGGCTTCCAAGGCTGCCTGCTATCATTTGGATTGAGCCCGAGGGACCGAGAAGGATCACCTCAGAGTTACTCTCGTTGAGTTGGAGGAACTTCTGGGCCATCCAGCACTTTATATCCTCGAGGCAGTGGATAAGGTTAAGTAGATTTGGTTGGTTTTTGGGCTTCAGGGGAGATATAGTTGTGTATCGTCTGCGTAGCAATGGAAGGAAATGCCGTGTCTTTGAATGACTTGGCCTAAGGGGAGCATATACAGGGAGAAGAGAATGGGGCCAAGGATGGAACCTTGTGGAACCCCGCAGCAGAGGCTAGCTGGGGAGGAGTAAGAGTTGCCTATGTTAGTAGAGAAACTCCTACCTTTGATGTAGGAGATGAACCAGCTCAGGGCAGTGCCATCAATACCAACCCCGCACCGGAGACGGTCAATTAGGATGGTGTGGTCGACAGTATCAAATGCTGCACTGAGGTCGAGAAGGAGCAGGATTGCGCAGTCGCCAGAGTCAACGGTGAACAGTAGGTCATTATGTACCTTCAACAAGGCAGACTCTGTGCTGTGGTGGGCCCTGAAACCTGATTGGAAAGTTTCCGAGATAGTATTTTAGTGAAGATAAGACATTAGTTCACTTAAAATTACATTTTGAAGGGCTTTTGAAAGGAAAGGCAGTTTAGAAATAGGTCTGTAGTTGCTTGGCAAGGTGGGGTCGAGGTTAGGTTTTTTCAGGAGGGGCTGGACCACCGCATGCTTGAAGCAGGTTGGAACAGTGCCAGTGGCCAGAGAGCTGTTGAAGATGGCGAGGATGCTGGGACCGGCTATTGTAATGACATCCTTCAGAAGGGCAGAGGGGACAGTGTCGAGGGGGCAGGTAGTAGGTTACATGGTGGTGACCAGTTTTACAAGGGAGGGTAGAGTAACGGGTTGGAAAGAGTCTAATTTTGAAGAACAGACCAATGAGACAGCCAGGTTATGGATGGGAGGGGAAATATTTGTTCTGATGTTCTTTACTTTGCTGTTGAAAAATGTAGTAAATTCCTCGCACTTAGCAGGAGACCCAGTTAAGCTGGTGCTGGGGGCAGGACATATGATGGAGGTGTTCAAGAAGGAACTGCAGATGCTGGAAGATCGAAGGTACACAAAATTGCTGGAGAAACTCAGCGGGTGCAGCAGCATCTATGGAGCGAAGGAAATAGGCGACGTTTCGGGCCGAAACCCTTCTTCAGACTGATGGGGGGTGGGGGGGGAGAAGGAAGGAAAAGGGGAGGAGGAGGAGCCCGAGTGCAGGAGGGTGGGAGGAGACAGCTAGAGGGTTAAGGAAGGGGAGGAGACAGCAAGGACTAGCAAAATTGGAGTTATGAGCGTTTTTGGAAATAAGGGTGGAAAAGTATTTTGTTCTTGCAGATTTTACTGCTTTTTGGTATTTGTGAAGAATGTTTTTCAGGACTTCAAAGGAAATTTGAAGCTTATCAGATTTCCGTTCTGATTTTCTGCATTCTCTTCTTAGGGCTCTGGTGGTGTCATTGAGCCAGGGCCAGCCTTTAGGCTTAGGCTTTTTCATTTTAAGAGGAGCAACAGAATCTAGAATGGAAGAGCAAGTGGTGTTGAATAAAGAAATTAGGTCATCGGTGCTGAGATGGAGGGGAGACGCCTCGACAGTGCAGATGTCGGGGTGGCTATGCGAGCCTCAGAGAACTTACTAGCAGTCGAGGAGTTTACGTAGCAGGAGTAGCGAGCAGGGAGATGGGATTTTGAGGGAGAGAAAGGCAGAGATGCATCGAATATAATTGCACCATGATCTGACAGACAGCGACTCCAAGTACGGCGGACCCCTTCAAGGACAGTAGGGTTTTAAAGCTGTGCCCCTTTAAGAAGGACCCCCTAGAAGAAAGGTTGCCCCTTTTAAGAACAACTGGACAGATTTAAGAAGGACTGGGTTGAAAGGGAAGAGGTGGGGTCCACCAACAATATGGACAGTAAGTTTGATGACATATTTTCTACAACTGAAGAAGTGTCTTGACCTGAAACCTCACCCATTCCTTCTCTCCAGAAGCCTGTCCCACTGAGGTACTCCAGCGCTTTGTGTGTATATTAAATATTTCACAAACTGATTAAAGAACTTGGTATCAAATCGTATTACGCTTGTTTGCATAGAGGGACAAATATTTTAGTTTAGTTTATAGATACCGCGCGGATACAGGCCCTTCCGTCCACCGAGTCCGCGGCGACCAGCCACCCTCGCATGCTAACACAATCCTACACCCGCTAGGCACAATTTACAATTTTACCAAAGCCGATGAACCTACAAACCTGTGGGAGATGGCTCGAAGGAATCTGAGGTGTAACTTTTTTCACACACAAAATGTATGTGTGTGGAACAATCTGATAGAAACATAGGTGCAGGAGGAGGCCATTCGGCCCTTCGAGCCAGCACCACCATTCATTGTGATCATGGCTGATCGTCCCCAATCAATAATCCGTGCCTGCCCATATCCCTTGATTCCACTAGCCCCTGGAGCTCGATCTAACTCAAATGGTGTGTGTGTGTGTGCCATGAAAATAAATGATGTAATGGAATAGGAATAATAAGAATGCAGTCCATTTTTTTTAACTTGAGGGTATGCCTTGCAAATTGTAGCAATTGTTATAAAATGTCACACATTGAATTATAAGGCAGCCAAAGTATACTTAGTTCTTTCTAAAAAAGTTTCACAATCTAAAATTGTGAATATTGTTAAACGATCAGTGGAATGGGAGGCTGATTTATGAATGGAGATGAAGGAGGTAGTTGAAGCAGGTTCTATCGCAATATTTAAGAAACATTTAGACAGGTACATGGATAGGGTAGGATTAGAGGGGTATAGGTCAAAAGCAGGCAGGTGGGGCTAACGGTGTGGGCAAGTTCGGCGGAAGGGCCCGTTTCCATGCTGTATGACTCCAGGACTATGGACAATTTACAATTTTACCAAAGCCAATTAACCTACAAACATTAGCTGGGAGGAAACGGAGCAGCCGCTGAAAGCCTACGCAGTCACAGAGAGAACGTACAAACCTCATGCAGGCAGCACCGGCAATAAGGATTGAACCCGGGTCTCTGGCTCCGTAAAGCAGCATCTCTGGCGCGGCGACACTGTGCCGCTCAACCTGTACCCTGAATCTGGCATTAACTGGGGCGCACCTCAGATGGGTCAGACCTAAGATAAAACATCTCGTAGATCCGTGCTGAGTTTCTCGAGCAAGTCGATTTATTGAAGGGCTTAAGAGTACACACCACTAAACAGTCTGTGAGGACCCGTCGTGTTTCAAAAAATCGCAGAAAAAAGAGTCAAAGAGTCCCCTCGGCCCAACTTTCCCTCGACGGTCAACATGTCCCATCCACACAAGTCTCATCGACCTGCATTTGGCCCAAATCCCTCTTAAACGTTGTGATAGTCCCCGTCTCAACCAACTCATCTGGCAACTTGTTCCGTACACCCACTACCCTTTGCGTGAATAAGTTACCCCTCAGTTTTCTACCACAACGGCCACCCCCCCCCCCCCCCCCCCCTCCCCACCTCTTTAAAACTATGACCGCTGGTTCTCTATGACCTCTGGAGTAACTCAGCGGGACAGGCAGCATCTCTGGTGAGAAGGACTGGGTGACATTTCGGATCGAGACTGAGGATCTCGACCAGAAACGTTACCCATTCCTTCCAGCATTTTGTCTCTACCTAAACAGCGCCTATCCACATCGCAGTGTGCCAGCGGGCAAAGACCTTGCCACAGAGCGGGCAGGTGAAGGGGCGCTGGCCGATGTGGACTCGCTGGTGCTCCAGCAGGTGGTCCAGGTGGGTGAAGCCCTTTTCACAGGACGGGCAGGGGAAGGGACGCTCACCGCTGAGGGTACGCCGGTACTGCCACAGGCTGGACATGCGGGTGAAACTCTTGCCACACTCAGCGCACACAAAGGGTCTAAGGGTTCTAAGAGTAAACCTAGCAATTATAGACCTGTTAGTTTGACTTCGGTGGTGGGCAAATTAATGGAAAAGATACTTTGAGATAATATCTATAAGCATCTGGATAAACAGGGTCTGATTAGGAACAGTCAACATGGAGTTGTGCCTGGAAGGTCATGTTTGACTAATCTTCTTGAATTCGTTGAAGAGGTTACTAGGGAAATGGATGAGGGTAAAACAGTGGATGTTGTCTATATAGACTTTAGTAAGGCCTTTGACAAGGTTCCTCGTGGAAGGTTGGTTAAGAAGGTTCAATTGTTGGGTATAAATGCAGGAGTAGCAAGATGGATTCAACAGTGGCTGAATGGGAGACGCCAGAGAGTAATGGTGGATGGCTGTTTGTCAGGTTGGAGGCAGGTGACTAGTGGGGTGCCTCATGGATCTGTGTTGGGTCCACTGTTGTTTGTCATGTATATCAATGATCTGGATGAAGGTGTGGTAAATTGGATTAGTAAGTATGCAGATGTTACTAAGATAGGTGGTGTTGTAGATAATGAAGTAGATTTCCAAAGTCTACAGAGAGATTTAGACCATTTGGAAGAATGGGCTGAAAGATGGCAGATGGAGTTTAATGCTGATAAGTGTGAGGTGTTACATCTTGGCAGGACAAATCAAAATAGGACGTACATGGTAAATGGTAGCGAATTGAGGAATGCAGTTGAACAGAGGAATCTATGAATAACTGTGCACAATTCCCTGAAGGTGGAATCTCATGTAGATAGGGTGGTAAAGAAAGATTTTGGTGTGCTGGCCTTTATAAATCAGGGTATTGAGTACAGAAGTTGGGATGTAATGTTAAAATTGTACAAGGCATTGGTGAGACCAATTCTGGAGTATGGTGTACAATTTTGGTCGCCCAATTATAGGAAGGATGTCAACAAAATAGAGAGAGTACAGAGGAGATTTATCGGCATTATCCGGAAGATGCAGGATCATTTCATTCCAAAAAGGAAGAAAGATTCTAAGGGGAGTAGGAGGCAACCGTGGCTGACAAGAGAAGTTAGGGATAGAATAAAACTAAAAGAAAAGATGTATAACACAGTAAAGAGTAGCTGGAAGCCAGAGGATTGGGAAACTTTCATAGGACAACAGAAGGAAACAAAACGGACAATTGTACTGAAAAGATGAAGTGCGAAGGGAAGCTGGCCAGGAATATAAAAAAAGGACAGTAAAAGCTTCTTTCGATATGTTAAGGGCAAAATAGCAAAGTCAAATGTGGGTCCCTTGAAGGCAGACACGGGTGGAATTATTATGGGTAACAAGGAAATGGAAGAAGAGTTGAATGGGTACTTCGGATCTGTCTTCACTAAGGAAGACAAAAAACAATCTCCCAGATGTACTGGAGGTTCGAGGATCTAAGGGGGCAGAGGAACTGAAACAAATTTTCATTCGGCGAGAAATAATATTGGGTAGGCTAATGGGTCTGAAGGATGATAAATCCCCAGGGCCTGATGGTCTGCATCCCAGGGTCCTCAGTCAGGTGGGTCTAGACGCATTGGTGATCATTTTCCAATGTTCAATAGATTCAGGATCAGTTCCTGTGGATTGGAGGATAGCTAATGTTATCCCACTTTTCAAGAAAGGAGCGAGTGAGAAAACGGGGAATTTAAAAAATATATTTTTTTATTAGAAGCAAACACATATTATAAACATTTCATGTATATCAGTCGTACATTATTAATATTATCAATTGTGGATTGATTCTGCTTCTAGTTTTTTATAGATAGGAAGTAAGAAAAAACCCCCCACAAATGTCAAGATAAAAAAAAGAATGGAATGATGTACTAATAATACATCATTGGAGATAGGTTCATAGATGATAAAGTATAACTTTTCATCCAGTCCTGAGTTCAAGCTTCAGTTAGGTAGCACCATGTATATTAATGATATGGAAGAGGGAATTAGGAGCAACACTAGCAAGTTTGTTGATGACACAAAGCTGGGTGGCAGTGTGAATTGTGAAGAAGATGTTAGGAGATTGCAGGGTGACATGGACAGGTTGAGTGAGTGGGCAGATGCGTGGCAGATGCCGTATAATATAGATAAATATGAGGTTATCCACTTTGGCGGCAAAAACAAGGGGGCAGATTATGATCTCAATGGGGTTAGGTTAGGTAAGGGGGAGATGCAGCGAGACCTGGGCGTCTTTGTATACCGGTCACTGAAAGTTGGCTTGCAGGTACAGCAGGCAGTGAATAAAGCTAATCTTCATAACAAGAGGATTTCAGTATAGGAGTAAAGAGGTTATTCTGCAGTTGTATAGGGCTCTGGTGAGACCACATCTGGAGTATTGTGTACAGTTTTGGTCTCGTAATTTGAGGAAGGACATCCTCGTGATTGAGGCAGTGCAGCGTAGATTCACGAGATTGATCCCTGGGATGGCAGGACTGTCATATGAGGAAAGATTGAAAAGACTAGGCTTGTATTCACTGGAGTTCAGAAGGATGAGGGGATATCTTATAGAAACATATAAAATTACTAGACTAAGTGGGACCCGTTGGGTTCCAGCATCACACGGGAGGGCTGGTCACCAAGGCAATATTCCACCTCTCCACCAATTCCAATATTGCTCGCCAGTGGGGAGAGGGTGGGGCTTTCTGTTGCGCTAGTGTTGGTTGTTGCAGGCCGAAGGTACTGGTTTCCAGAGGGCTAGTATGGACATTGTGGGCCGAATGGATTCTGTGGCTGGCAGCCAATGGTTGCAACGATTTAAAAAGCCAAGCCAAGGCAAACAATTAGGCAGCAAGCAGCTACCTGACAACCAAAATTCATTTTGTGAACACAAACGTTAAAAAAAAAAAGTCGAGGCAAACAATTGGACAGCAAGCAGCCACCTGCTAACCAAAATTCATTTTGTGAACACAAACTTTAAAAAAAAAAGGCGAAGCAAACAATTGGGCAGCAAGCAGCCACCTGACAACCAAAATTCATTTTGTGAACACAAACTTAAAAAAAAAAAAGGCGAGGCAAATAATTGGGCAGCAGCCTCTTTACAGCCGCATCGAGGGGACTCACAGTGGAGTAGACGTGCGTTCAGTGTTATTCGCAGCTCAGAGAGCTCTGACTCTCTCGCTTCCTGGGTCTGGCAGAGACTGAGTGAGGCACGACACTTCCGTATTTATAGTCCCTCCCCCTGCCGCCAGCAGGGGGAAGCAGAGAGAATGGGGAATTATGTAAAAACATTAATATCTCTCTCATTTTTCAACAACGGCAAAAATCCTCCACTCCTGGAAGGCGGAGGGGGGCTCCGAACGAGGTGGCCAAAAATGACGGCCGTAGGTGGTGGCGTTCTGTCGGAAATCGCGCCACAGCGGGCCAAAAACGGTCAAGATCAGAGTTTTAGTAATATAGATGTTAATAGGTAGAAGATAGATAGAAGGACTGAACAAGCTAGATGCAGGAAAAATGGTCCCAATGTTGGGCGAGTCAAGAACCAAGGGCCACAGTCTCAGAATGAGGTGAGAAAAAACGTTTTCACCCAGAGTTGTGAATTTATGGAATTCCCTGCCACAGAGGGCAGTGGAGGCCAAGTCACTGGATGGTTTTAAGAGAGAGTCATAATCTCTTACCAAAGTTTTCAAAATAAGGAAAATAAAAGAGAACTTCAGCGGATAGAACAGGAAATAAAATTACTAGAACTGGACAATGCAACTGACCCAACCATAGATAAACATAATAAGATAACTTTATTGAAATATAAAATCAATAGACTACTATCGGCAAGAGTAATAAGATTATTCCAAATTACAAAACAAGCACACTTCGAATTTGGGGATAAGCCACATAAATTACTTGCGAGGCAACTGAAGCAACAAGAAAAGAAAAAAGTATCACTAAAATTAAATCGGATAAGGGTGAGTTTCTAACACTGCCAAAGGATATTAATAAGAGGTTTGCCCAATTTTATCATAATTTATATACATCTAAAATAAATGCAGATGTTAGTAAAATTACAAATTTTTTAGATAATTGTAATCTCCCAAAATTGGATAGTTTAGAACAAGAGCAATTAGGAGCACGGATTACTAGTGAAGAAATAAAACAAATAATAAACTCACTGAAAAATGGGAAGACCCCAGGACCAGATGGTTTTAGTAATGAATTTTATAAAAGATTTCAGGAGTCAATTGTTCCAAGATTATTCAATTTATACATGCAGGCTTTACCGAAAATAAACTACCAGAAACCCTAGCAGAAGCAGCAATAACGCTTATACCAAAAAAAGATAAAGATTTAGATGAACCGGGTTCTTATAGAGCTGTTTCACTTCTAAATACGGATCCGAAAATTTTAGCAAAGATTCTACCTAGAAGACTAAATAATTATATTAACAATTTAATAAATATGGATCAAACAGGATTTATACCCAAAAGACAATCATTTAATAATTTGAGAAGGCTTTTCAATATAATGTACTCTCACAATGAGGACAATGAAGATATTTCAGTTGTTACGCTGGATGCAGAGAAGGCATTTGATCAGGTAGAATGGCAGTATTTATACAAGATACTCCAAAAATTTAATACGGGAGATAATTTTATTAGATGGGTTAAACTACTTTACGATAGACCTACGGCAAGAATATTAACTAACAATATGCTATCTCCAAAATGTTACTTATCAAGGGGTAATAGGCAAGGTTGTGTCTTATCACCATTGCTATTTGCCCTTATGATAGAACCGCTGGCCGAAATGATTAGAAATCACCCGAATATTCACGGATATAACACTGACTCAAAGAATAAATTATACGCTGATGATATCCTTTTATATATTACTAATACACAAACGAGTATACCCACCTTATTAACACGAATTGAGGAATTCGGCTCTTTTTCAGGATATAGAATAAATTGGAATAAAAGCGAAATTATGTCTTTAAAACCACAGGATTCGAGACACTTACTAAAATTCCCCATCAAAATTGCAACAGAAAAATTCAAGTGTCTGGGTATTCAAATTACGAGAAGACACAAATCATTATTTAGTGCCAATTTTATGCCACTATTAAATAAACTGAATATGATTAAATTCTGGAAAACGCTCCCGCTCTCATTGATAGGTAGAATTAACGCTATAAAAATGACTTTCTTACCACAATTAATATATTTGTTTCAAGCAATCCCAATATATATTCCAAACTACTTTTTCAAAAAACTAGATTCTACTATCACTAATTTTATATGGGATTACAGAGCACACGGAATTCAACGAAAGCATTTGTGTAAACCTAAAGAAGTTGGGGGTTTATCATTACCTAACTTTATGTATTACTACTGGGCAGTGCATATTAAGAACATAATGTACTGGTTGGATAGTTCCACTCAGCAGTTGGAGTGGATAAGAATAGAGAAAGAGGAGTGCTATCCGCACGATATAGGAACGATCTTGCTCTCACCGATAAAATTGAATAGTATATAATATATAAGAAGAACCCAATTATTCACAATACAATAAGAATTTGGAAACAAATAAAAGTATCCTTGAAATTAAATAATCTATCAGTACTAACCCCACTATTGAACAACCCCGCATTCAAACCATCTCTCATCGACAAAACATATCAACAATGGGATAGACTGGGGATTAGGAAAGTAGGGGATATGTATGAATTGGGCAAACTGTTATCATTTCAACATTTAAAATTAAAATTTAAACTGAAGGATATTCAATATTTTAAATATATACAGATATGTGGCTTTATGAACAAATATACACATAGATTTCAAACTATATTTTTAGACCCTTTAGAAGAAGCAATGAATATTAAGGCTGATTCACAAAAACTAATATCATACTTTTATAATAATATATTAAATAGAGAATTACCCTCAACAAAAGCACTAAGAGAAGATTGGGAACATGAGCTAACGATAAAGATCTCGAAGGATAGATGGGAAAAGTATCTGATGAACACACATAATTGTTCCATTAATGCAAGACATAATTTAATTCAATTCAAATTATTACATAGACTATATTATTCAAAAACGAGGTTGAATAAATTTTATCCAAACGTCTCTCCCAGATGTAATAAATATAAATGTTTGTTTCTAAACGCTAATATAACACATTCATTTGTAGGATGTACAAAGTTGAATACATTTTGGAGCAATATATTTGATATATTTACGAAGCTTTTCAAGTCCACAATAGAACCTAAAACGGAATTGATTATATTTGGAATAATAGCAGAAGATATCAATTTAAATAAAGACCAAAACGTTTTTTTTAATTATGGGTTAATAATTGGGGAAAAAATGATACTTCAATTTTGGAAAAATACAACCATACCATCTGTTAAAATGTGGATTAGGAATATGATGGACATAGCACGCCTATGAGACTCCGACTAATAGATAAATATGACCAATTCTTAAGGAATTGGTCTCCTTTCATCGACTTTTTGGAATCATGTGATGTAGCGGTACCGTAAAGATTGCTGATTTCAGTTCATGACGTGGATAGATCTACATCTCCGAATACAGATTTGAAAAATTCTCTTTTAAGGGGCCTTCTCTCCTATTTCTACTTTCCATTTTTTCTTTTTTTTTATATACACACTTCACGTTTTTCTATTCGCTACCATCTATTTTTCCTCTTTTCCCTTTCTATTGTTTTCTTTTTCTTGTCTTGCTTACTTCCTTCTCAAAACATACAACTAGAGGTTGTACATAGAATGGATTACGGTATGACATAGTTGGCACCTAAAATTAGGTTCCACTGTATTGTTTTGTACTGTATTAACTTCTAATAAAATAAACAACAAAAAACAAAAAAAGAGAGAGTAAAGGGACTGTCCCACGAGCATGCGACTGCATGCGGCGACCGCGACCAAACCGGAAGCGGGGGGCGCGCGGAGGTCGAGTGATCGCCTGTCCCACGAGCATGCGGCTGCATGCGGCGAGCGGGACCAATCCAGAAGCGGGGGCCGCGCGGAGGTCGAGTGAAGTTCGAGTGAAGGCGTACGCCGTCAAGACGGTGCCGGCAGGCCGTTGCCGCGCGGAATATTTGTACATTTTTCGGAGCCCCGCGAGATGTCGGGACCAGCTCCGCACAATTCCAGATGGCTCCACCGATCGAAGTGGGACCGGCCCCGCGAGGCCGTATGGCTCAAGCGACCACGTTAGGTCGCGCTTGCCGCATGCAGTCGCATGCTCATGGGACAAGCCCTTTAGATAGACCTCTAGGGGCTAGTGGAGTCAAGGGATATGGGGAGAAGGCAGGCACGGATTATTGATAGGGGACGATCAGCCACGATCACAATGAATGGCGGTGCTGGCTCGAAGGGCCGAATAGCCTCCCTCTGCACCTATGTTCTTTGTTTATAAGCCCTTGCCGCACTGGGTGTAGGTGTAGGGACGCTCACCGGTGTGGGTGCGCTGGTGCTCCAGTAGGGTGTCAGAGCGGGTGAAGCACTGGGCGCAGGTGTAGGGGCGCTCGCCGGTGTGGGTGCGCTGGTGCTTCAGCAGATTGCTGGAGGTGGTGAAGCCCTTGCCGCACTGGACGCAGGCGTAGGGACGCTCGCCGGTGTGGGTGCGTTGGTGCTCCAGAAGGCTGCTGTGGTGAGGCGTTTGACAGCTCGCGGGGTTTGAGGCAGCAGCGGCAGGCTCACGCCGGCGAGCAGCTGCTCCCACTGCGGCAAGTGGGGGCTGCGGGAGCACCAGCGGATACACAAACCGTGATGGAGAAGGTGAGGACAGACTCTACAATGACAGTATAAAACTGGACCATCATTGCCTGTGGCAGATTGTGTTTCCTCAGCTGCCGCAGGAAGTACATCATCTGTGGGGCCTTTTTGACTGTTCCTCCCATTCATCTATCCAACAATGAGCTATTCTACATTTTCCTTGAACTCCATTCCCATTGTCCTGTTTTCACTCCTTATACTTCCTTATCTCTGAACATCCCAACAGATTGAAGAAGGGGCTCAATTTGAAACATCGCATATACCTTCTCTGCGCAGACGCTGCCCGGCCCGTGGAGTGTAGTCAGCACTGTGTGACCTTCTTCCCATGATGCATGCTGCCGCCCCCCCCCCCCCCCCCACGTGACCCTGCACAATGGCAGGGGGCGGTGGCGGCAACCCCCTTCGGATTGGCGGTGACATCACGGTGCCGGTCGTTAGCAACGTCCGTGCGTGCTTCTGGCATCACAGCGGATGTGTGGGCAGGCGGGCGGCTCAATGCAGTTCCCGGATGCTCGACTCGCCCCCATCCCCTCACCCCCTGCCCCACTTCCCCCTTCACCACCAACCACCAAACCTGACCCCCTCACATCAACTTCCCCAACTCCCTAACTCCTGTCAACACACCTCTCCCCAGACCTCCATACGTCGTTCCCCCTTCCAATCACTAGTAATTTTCAGGCATTAGTAATGCACTTTTGTCAGCCTGTTGACCCTCTGTGTTCCCCTTCTGCAGGGTTTAGGATCCGTTGCTGTGGACGGAGTGACGGGGACGTGAGCGGTAATTGAGGGAGGCCAGGGTGCTGGTGAGTCTTCCCCCTCATCTGCTCGGTGCGCGGGCTGAGCTTCGAGGGGCTGAGCTTCCATGGAGGGCCACATGACGGGGCACAACAAGGAGAAGCGTTATGAGTGCGACGTGCGTGACAAGGCCTGGCAGAGCCCGATCCAGCTGGAGACCCACCGGCGGGTGCACACGGGAAAACGCCCCTTCAACTGCTTGGAGTGCGGCAAGAGCTTCACCCACTACGACAGACTGCTGCGGCACAACCGCATGCACTCCGGCGAGAGGCCTCTCGCCTGCTCCGGCTGCGGCTTCAAAGCGACGCATGAGCTGATGATGCACAGGTGAGTGCACAGGGACAAGAAGCTGTTCGGCGGCTCCACCTGCGGCAAGAGCTTTGCCCGGTTGTCGGGGCTGCGGCTGCACCAGCGGTGAGTGGCCCTTCACCTGCTCCGACTGCGACAAAGGCATCAACTCGTCGCCAGACCTGTTGATGCACAGGTCACGGTGCAGCCGGTCTGCGGCCGCACTCACCACAATGCCCAGGGCAGGGGACCGAGACCATCACCTCCCCCACAAAGCTTAGCACTGGCCATGGCACCCACATCCAGCCCGCTGGATGGCAGCCTTTGAGTGGGAGATGATGGGCTGGTACTTCTCTCTGGTGAAGGCGAGGGTGGAGGCGGCAGTCCCTGGCAACACCGCGGCCACTCGGCAAGGACGGCAGTGGACTGGCCGATCTCCTCGCCACTCTCTCCTCCACCATCCTCAACCAGCTCCAGACCGTGCTGGCATCCGTACATCTGAATTTGAAAATCCACGGAGAAAGCTCATGACTATCACATCCGAACTGTACTTATCAGCCATCACCTGCTATAAACACAGCTACCTTTATACCACTGCCAGAAGAATGCGACCATGATTGTCTGTAGGTGGTAGACGCCGCTGCCACTCCCCGTCTGGACTTACAGTCATCTGATTGATAATCCTGATCTGGTCCTATTTAGCGATGGCTCTTCACACCGACCAAGCGATGACAAATTATTGGCAGGATATGCTGTGGTCACACCACACGAAGTGCTGGAGGTGTATGCTTAACCATCCAGAACATCCGCTCCAGCAGCTGAGCTTTATGACCTGATTCGTGCCTGCATATTGGCAAAAGATACAAGTGCTAATATCTACACCGATTCTTGCTATGTGTTAGGGGTTGCACATGACTTTGGGCAGTTATGGTAAAATAGAGGATTCATCACATCAACAGGAAAGATTATTAAGCATGATAAACTGATCTTAAATTTATTAAGATCCTAAAATGTAGTCATATTAACTATGTTTGTAGTATAAAATGCATGAATATACTACCATATTGTGGAATGAACCGTAACTTTCAACACATCTTCACCCTGGTACACACCTGCACTTCGTAACCTGAAACAGACTGGTCGCCGACTTGAACGACTCACAAATAAATCATCTCTCACAGTCCACCATGAAGCTTACAAACTCCACCTCACTGACTACAAAGATGTCCTCATTGCTGCAAAATCTGCCTACCTCGCCTCCATATTCACCGACACCTGCCTAAACCACAGAACCCTCTTCTCCTCAAGCCTCGAGCCAACACTCTCCCTACCTCTACTCCAGATCTATGCAACTAATTCCTCCACATTTTCGCTGATGAAATCAGCACCATCTATCAATCTTTATCCCCTGTATCCGACTCCCCAGCATCTACTCCACCACCTACCAAGAGCCCCTCCTTTCAACATCTCCACTGACCTCCTTACCCCTCCTCCACACTGCTTCCTCTCCCAGTTTGACCTGGTCACCCCTACTGAAATCTCCACTCATCAGCTCTTCCAAACGCACTACCTGCTCCTTCGACCCTCTGCCCACTCCCCTGCTGAAGTCCTGCCTCCCCGTTCTCCGCCCCAACCTCACTAATCTCTTCAACTCCTCATTGTCCCAAGGAATTCTCCCCTCCGCTTTCAAAACTGCTGCTGTCACACCAATCTTAAAGAAACCTGGTCTTGATCCCTCCTCTCTCATTAACTACCGCCCAATCTCAAACCTCCCCTTTCTTTCAAAAACCCTGGAGCGTATCGTTGCGTCACAACTTCATTCCCACCTCCTTGCGTATAACCTACTTGAACCCCTCCAATCTGGCTTTCGCCCCCTCCATAGCACAGAAACTGCTCCCCTCAAAGTCCTCAACGATCTCACCTCTGCTGACACTGGTTCCCTCAACGTCCTCATCCTCCTCGACCTGAGCACAGCCTTCGATACAGTGAACCATAACATCCTGCTCACCAGACTCAAAGACCTCGGCATTGAAGGTTCTGCACTCAGCTGGCTCCGTTCCTACCTTTCCAACAGATCCCACTTCATCTCTCTCCATAACCACACCTCTGCTACAGCCACAGTCACTCAAGGTGTTCCCCAAGGCTCCATACTCGGCCCCCTCCTCTTCATCATCTACATCCTCCCCCTTGGTCAGATACTCCGCCACTTCAACCTGGACTTCCACTGTTAAGCCGATGACACCTAGATCTACCTCGGCACCAAATCCCCCCACAACCCCCCCCCCCCCCCCCCTCTCCCATATCAACTCCTGTTTGTCAGCTATAAAAACCTGGATGCAACATAACTTCCTCAAACTCAACAGCGATAAGACAGAATTCCTCCTCATAGGCTCCAAATCCACACTCAGCAAAATCAATAACCCCACTCTCACCATCGATGGCACCACTGTCTCCCCATCTCCCCAGGCCCGCAACCTTGGCGTGATCTGATTCCACCCTCTCCCTTGAGCCTCACATCCGCCATGTCATTAAAACCTCCTTCTTTAACCTCCGCGACGGCCAAAATCAGGCCCTCTCTCACACCTCCCGCTGCTGAAAGACTCATCCATGCCTTCATCTCCTCCCGACTGGACTACTGCAACTCACTTCTCCTTGGCATCAGCTCCACCTACATCAACCGAGTCCAACTGGTCCAGAACGCAGCCGCCCGACTCATCACCCACACCAAATCCTGGCATCACATCACTCCAGTCCTCAAACAACTTCACTGGCTCCCATCTCCCACCGGATCACCTACGAAATCCTGGTCCTCACCTACAAAGCCCTCCACCATCTCCCCCCCCCCCCCCCTCCCCCCATGTCTCACTGACCTCCTCTCCCCCTACCAACCCTCACGGTCCCTCAGATCCACATCAGCCGATCTCCTCTCCATCCACAAGTCCAACCTCCGCAGTTTTGGGGACTGAGCCTTCTCCAGGGCAGCTCCCAGGCTCTGGAACTCCCTCCCCCAACTGATCCGCAATTCCGTGTCCCTCACCATCTTCCAGTCCCGCCTCAAGACCCATCTCTTCACCTCTGCCTATCCTTAGCCCCACGTCCCCCTCCCTTTTCATCTGTGCTTGAATTTCCTCATATTGTGTTTTGAATTGAATTCTGTCTTTAATTTGTGTACTAGTCATGTCTCTACTATTTATTTCATTCCCCTTACATGTTTTTCCTCTACTTGCTAAATTTTTGTAAGGTGTCCATAGAAAGGCGCCCATAAATAAAATGTATTATTATTATTATTAATGAGAGAGAATACGATGGTGAAGTGAGGCATCTAGATGGGCATCTAAACAGGAGGAAGGAGAAGTTGGAGTTTGAAATCCAACGAACAACTTCCACACAGAACACAGTGAACTCGCTGCTGGAAGTAAACAAGCTTCCTATATTCCTTCGCATGCACAAGGAGGCATCTGGCATAAAGACCGGTCTTGTCGCTCAGAAGGGTAAGGAAAAGAAGAGGAGGGCAATTGTAATAGGGGACTCTATAGTCAGGGGGTCGGATAGGCGATTCGGTGGACGCAGACAGGAGACCCGGATGGTAGTTTGCCTCCCTGGTGCCAGGGTCAAGGATGTGTCTGAACGTGTCCAAGAAATCCTGAAATGGGAGGGAGAGGAGCCTGAGGTTGTGGTAAATATAGGTACCAACGACATAGGTAAAAAAAGAGAAGAGGTCCTGAAAGAAGAATTTAGGGAGTTAGGTAGAGAGTTAAGGAGAAGGACTGCAAAGGTAACAATCTCAGGATTACTGCCTGTGCCACGCGACAGTGAGAGTAGGAATGGAGCGAGGTGGAGGATAATAGAGTGGATGAGGACTGGTGCAGTGGGTATGGATTCAAGTTTCTGGATCATTGGGACCTCTTTTGGGGAAGGTGTGACCTGTACAGAAAGGACGGGTTGCACTTGAACTCGAGGGGGACCAATATCCTGGCGGGGAGATTTGCAAAGGCTACTGGGGAGACTTTAAACTAGTATGGTTGGGGGGAGGGACTCAAATTGGGAAAGCTAGCAGTCAGTGTGTGAGGCAGGAGGCAGAGAATGGTAGCACTCTGACCCAAAATGTAGGGGAGAGAGAAGAAAAAGACAATAAACAGAGAATAAGAGAGGGTGGGTTTCTTAAATGTGTATATTTTAATGCTAGGAGCATTGTAAGAAAGGTGGATGAACTCAGAGCCTGGATTGACACCTGGAAGTATGATGTTGTGGCGATCAGTGAAACATGGTTGCAGGAGGGCTGTGATTGGAAACTCAATATTCCAGGATTTCGTTGCTTCAGGTGTGATAGAATTGAAGGGGAAAGAGGTGGAGGTGTTGCATTGCTTATCAGGGAAGATATTACAGCAGTGCTTTGGCAGGATAGATTAGAGGGCTCGTCTAGGGAGGCTATTTGGGTGGAACTGAAAAATGGGAAAGGGGTAGCAACACTTATAGGGGTGTATTATAGACAGCCAAATGGGGAGCGAGAATTGGAAGAGCAAATATGTAAGGAGATTGCAGATTGTAGTAAGCACAAGGTAGTGATTGTGGGAGATTTCGATTGTCCACACATAGACTGGGAAACACATTCTGTAAATGGGCTGGATGGGTTGGAGTTTGTAAAATGTATGCAGGATAGTTTTTTGCAGCAATACATAGAAGTACCTACTAGAGAAGGAGCGGAGCTGGACCTCCTGTTAGGAAATGAGATGGGTCAGGTGGCAGAGGTATGCGTTGGGGAACAGTTCGGGACCAGTGATCACAATACCATTAGTTTCAATATAATTATGGAGAGGGTCAGAACCGGACCTAGGGTTGTGATTTTTGATTGGAGAAAGGCTAACTTTGAGGAGATGCGAAAGGATTTAAAAGGAGTAAATTGGGACATTTTGTTTTATGGGAAAGATGTGGAAGAGAAATGGAGTACATTTAAAGGTGACATTTTAAGAGTACAGAAGCTTTATGTCCCTGTTCGGTTGAAAGGAAATAGTAAAAATCGGAAAGAGCCATGGTTTTCAAGGGAAATTGGACACGGTTCGGAAAAAGAGGGAGATCTACAATAATTATAGGCAGCATGGAGTAAATGAGGTGCTTGAGGAGTATAAAGAATGTAAAAAGAATCTTAAGAAAGAAATTAGAAAAGCTAAAAGAAGATATGAGGTTGCTTTGGCAAGAAAGGTGAAAGTAAACCCAAAGGGTTTCTACAGCTATATTAATAGCAAAAGGATAACGAGGGATAAAATTGGTCCATTAGAGAGTCAGAGTGGACAGCTATCTGCAGAGCCAAAAGAGATGGGGGAGATATTGAACAATGTCTTTTCTTCGGTATTTACCAAGGAGAAGGCTATTGAATTATGTGAGGTAAGGGAAACAAGTAGAGTAGCTATGGAAACTATGGGATTCAAAGAAGTGGAAGCACTGACACTTTTGAGAAATATAAAAGTGGATAAGTCTCCAGGTCCGGACAGGATATTCCCTAGGACATTGAGGGAAGTTAGTGTAGAAATAGCAGGGGCTATGACAGAAATATTTCAAATGTCATTAGAAACGGGAATTGTGCCGGAGGATTGGCGTACTGCGCATGTTGTTCCATTGTTTAAAAAGGGGTCTAAGAGTAAACCTAGCAATTATAGACCTGTTAATTTGACGTCAGTGGTGGGCAAATTAATGGAAAGGATACTTAGAGATAATATATATAAGCATCTGGATAAACAGGGTCTGATTAGGAACAGTCAACATGGATTTGTGCCTGGAAGGTCATGTTTGACTAAACTTCTTGAATTTTTGAAGAGGTTACTCGGGAAATTGATGAGGGTAAAGCAGTGGATGTTGTATATATGGACTTCAGTAAGGCCTTTGACAAGGTTCCTCATGGAAGGTTGGTAAGGTTCAATGGTTGGGTATTAATGGTGGAGTAGCAAGATGGATTCAACAGTGGCTGAATGGGAGATGCCAGAGAGTAATGGTGGATGGTTGTTTGTCAGGTTGGAGGCCAGTGACTAGTGGGCTGCCACGGGGATCTGTGTTGGGTCCACTGTTGTTTGTCATGTACATCAATGATCTGGATGATGGTGTGGTAAATTGGATTAGTAAGTATGCAGATGATACTAAGATAGGTGGGGTTGTGGATAATGAAGTAGATTTTCAAAGTCTACAGAGAGATTTATGCCAGTTGGAAGAGTGGACTGAAAGATGGCAGATGGAGTTTAATGCTGATAAGTGTGAGGTGCTACATCTTGGCAGGACAAATCAAAATAGGACGTACATGGTAAATGGTAGGGAATTGAAGAATGCAGGTGAACAGAGGGATCTGGGAATAACTGTGCACAGTTCCCTGAAAGTGGAATCTCATGTAGATAGGGTGGTAAAGAAAGCTTTTGGTGTGCTGGCCTTTATAAATCAGAGCATTGAGTATAGAAGTTGGGATGTAATGTTAAAATTGTACAAGGCATTGGTGAGGCCAATTCTGGAGTATGGGGTACAATTTTGGTCGCCTAATTATAGGAAGGATGTCAACAAAATAGAGAGACTACAGAGGAGATTTACTAGAATGTTGCCTGGGTTTCAGCAACTAAGTTACAGAGAAAGGTTGAACAAGTTAGGGCTTTATTCTTTGGAGCGCAGAAGGTTGAGGGGGGACTTGATAGAGGTCTTTAAAATGATGAGAGGGATAGACAGAGTTGACGCGGATAAGCTTTTCCCACTGAGAGTAGGGAAGATTCAAACAAGGGGACATGACTTGAGAATTAAGGGACAGAAGTTTAGGGGTAACATGAGGGGGAACTTCTTTACTCAGAGAGTGGTGGCTGTGTGGAATGAGCTTCCAGGGAAGGTGGTGGAGGCAGGTTCGTTTTTATCATTTAAAAATAAATTGGATAGTTATATGGACGGGAAAGGAATGGAGGGTTATGGTCTGAGCGCAGGTATATGGGACTAGGGGAGAATACGTGTTCGGCACGGACTAGAAGGGTCGAGATGGCCTGTTTCCATGCTGTAATTGTTATATGGTTATATGGTATCTCTTTGCTTGCTCCAACCAAAATTATAATCGGACGTGTATGGCTCCATTTTTGCAACTGATTAATGAGACTAAATATTAATATCCTTTCTTACTCCAAGTGTTCATCAAGGAGGGAACTGTGGAAGAAAAATTAATCTCCTTCCTTATTTAATTTTGATTGGAATTGAACAAGGTAACGAAAAGATGTATTGGAAGTGACAATTGGCAGCTCTCGCTTGACCAGGTGCAGAAGAGGTTGTGGGAATCGGCAAAGTAAGATTAGACGTATTACCTCTTGTCTGGGAATGTGTGAAGGGTGGATGGTAAATGTAAACATGAAATAGCAGAGTAGATAACAAAGCTTGTTTACTCTTCTGTGAGGCGTTACAGAGGATCTCCCATGCCCCCTACCGCTAGTAGCGTAGATACATTGCTGTAAATGAGAGGCTTATGATTGGCTTGGGATGGGGATGGTGGAGTGGGCCACCTGAAAATGAGATAGAATAATGTCAAGATTCCTTTGTATTGTGTTTGATTTGTATTAATAATTCCCCCACACACACCCCTCCTCTCCTCAATTCCTCTCCCCCACTCTACCTCCCATCCCCCCCCCCCCCCCCCCCACCCCCCAAGTGGTGAAATATTGCTTTGAGGAATAGGGTTGCATTGCGGGAACAGGTGAGTGGTGGAATATAGCCATATAACCATATAACAATTACAGCACGGAAACAGGCCATCTCGACCCCTCTAGTCCGTGCCGAACACATAATCTCCCCTAGTCCCATATACCTGCGCTCAGACCATAACCCTCCATTCCTTTCCCATCCATATAACTATCCAATTTATTTTTAAATGATAAAAACGAACCTGCCTCCACCACCTTCACTGGAAGCTCATTCCACACAGCTACCACTCTCTGAGTAAAGAAGTTCCCCCTCATGTTACCCCTAAACTTCAGTCCCTTAATTCTCAAGTCATGTCCCCTTGTTTGAATCTTCCCTACTCTCAGTGGGAAAAGCTTTTCCACTTCAACTCTGTCTATCCCTCTCATCATTTTAAAAACCTCTATCAAGTCCCCCCTTAACCTTCTGCGCTCCAAAGAATAAAGCCCTAACTTGTTCAACCTTTCTCTGTAACTTAGTTGCTGAAACCCAGGCAACATTCTAGCGTTGGGGAATGGGTTGCGATGGTGGGACCAGGCCTCCCGTGTGACTGGGAGCCAACGGGTCCCACTTAGTCAAGTCATGCAATAAAATCTCGAAGCAAATCAGCAAAGTCTCCGCTTTTCATTTTCCTTTAATTTCGCCATACATTAATTTCTTCCACAAAAAAAGACAATTATTTCATTAGAATGCGACTTGGCTCCAGCAGGTTGACGAGCAAAATAACTTATTTACTGCAGACGGAGTCTTGCCGACGTTCAAGGGCGGAGAGCGAGATCTCAACGTTCGGAGTTGAGGGGGAACGGCTAGGGGACGGCAAGCGCTGACTCCGGATTAATCCTGATGCCTTTCGCCTGCGAGAAGACAGAGGAATGATGAGGAGATGGCCCACGATGGGGGATATCGCCTTAATTTGGAGAATTCAATGTTCATGTCATTGGGCTGTAAGCTATGAGGTGCTGTTCCTCCAGTTTGCGTGTCACCTCACTCTGGCAATGGAGGAGGCCCAGGACAGAAAGACTAGTGAGGGAATTAAAATGGTCGGCACCCGGGAGATCCAGCAGGCCTTGGCGGACCGAGCGCAAGTGTAGGGTGAAATGCACGCCTAGTCTAGATACAAGGAACTGCAGATGCTGGTTTACAAAAAGAGACACAAGCTCCTGGAGTAACTTGCACCTCTGGAGAGCATGGACAGGCAACATTCTAGGTCAGGACCCTTCTTCAGACTGCTTGATGTGGGGGTGGAGAAAGTTGGAAAGGAGAGGTGGGAGTGGTCGCATTAGATTCCCTGCCCTCTAAAGATGCGGCCTGACCCACTGAGTTCCTCCACCGCTTTAGACGGAATGGACCGACGTTTTGAGTCGGGACCCTTCTTCAGACTGATTGGAGAGGGTGGGGGGAGGAAGCTGGAACAGAGAGATTGGGGCTGGACAAAGCCTGGCAAGTGAAAGGTGGACACAAAATGCTAGAACAAGCTGCCAGAGGAAGTAGTTGAGGCTGGGACTATCCCAACCTTTAAGAAAGTTTGGATAGGACAAGTTTGGAGGGATATGTACCAAAAGCAGGCAGGTGTGACTATTGTAGTTCAGACACATAGGTAGGTGTGGGCAAGTTGGGCCGAAGGGCCTGTTTCCACACTCTATGACCCTAAAACAGAGTGCTACAGTAACTCAGCGGGTCTGGCAGCATCTGTGGAGAACATGGATAGGTAACATTTCGGGTCAGGACCCGTCTTCAGAATGACACTATGTTAACAGATGAGGGGGTGATCGCCAGATGAGTGACAGGGGCGAGGGAAAATAAGGAGATAAAAGGATGTGAGGTAAGGATAGAGGAGTGTAGATGTGCAGCTTTAAGGGACATTGGTCAGGTAGCATTTGGAGTATTGCATACAGTTCTGGTCACTCCATTACAGGACTGATGTGGAGGCTTTGGGGAAGGTGCAGAGATGGTTAACCAGAATGGTTTAAAATAAAAATGAACTGCAGATGCTGGTTTACAAAAAAGGAAACAAAATGCTGGAGAAACTCAGCGGGACAGACAGCATCTCTGGAGAGGTGTGGGTGGCGTTTCGGTTCGCGACTGAAGAAGGGTCTCGACTTGAAACGTTACCCATTTCTTCCAGACTTTTGTGTTTACCGAAACAGAGCCTATCCACGTGACGGTGTGCCAGCAGGCTGGAGGGGCGGATAAAGGCCTTGTCACAGAGCGGGCAGGGGAAGGGTGCTGGCCGGTGTGGACTCGTTGGTGCTTCAGCAGGTGGTCAAGCCGGGTGAAGCCTTTACCACAGGACGGGCAGGGGAAGGGACGCTCACCTCTGTGGGTACGCCGGTGCTGCCACAGGCTGTACATATGGGTGAAACCCTTGCCACACAACGGGTCTCTCTCTGGTGTGTATCCGCTGGTGCTCCCGCAGCCCCCATGCTCTCTTGTCACAGTGGGAGAGCTGCTCGCCGACGTGGGCCCGCAGGTGCTGCCGCAACCCCCGCGAGCTGTAAAACGTCTCACCACTATACGGGCAGTCGTAGGGCTGGCCACTGGTGTGCACGTGCTGTTGAGACAGGGCGTGCGAGGCCATGGCAAAATGTTCTCCACACATCGGGCTGGGGACGGGACGGTCGCCGGCATGCACCCGCTGGTGGACAGCAACTTGGTGGAGCGGGTGAAGCGCTTGCC
The DNA here is from genome assembly GCF_010909765.2 of Amblyraja radiata. Taxonomy (NCBI): domain Eukaryota; kingdom Metazoa; phylum Chordata; class Chondrichthyes; order Rajiformes; family Rajidae; genus Amblyraja; species Amblyraja radiata. The sequence continues at coordinate 244,143 of NW_022630103.1, forward strand.
GCACTGGGCGCAGGTTTAGGGGCACTCGCCGATGTGGGTGCGCTGGTGCTCTAGCAGCCTGGTGGACTGGGTAAAGCCCATGCCACAGTCGCTGCAGGTGTAGGGCCGCTCTCCGGTGTGCAGGCTCCTGTGCACCTTCAGGTGAGCAGACGACTTGAAACCTTTGCCGCAGTCAGAACAGGTGAAGGGCCGCTCACCGCTGTGCACCCGCCGGTGCTGGCATAGCCCCGACGACCGGGCAAAGCTCTTGCCGCAGGTGGAGCAGCCATGGGGCTTCTCGCCCGTGTGCACTCGCTGGTGGTTCTTCAGCTGTTGCGCATCCTTGAAATCCTTGCCGCAATCAGAGCAGCCAAAGGGCCGCTCACCGGAGTGCACCCGCTGGTGGGACAGCAGATGTGTGGAGCGGGTAAATCCCTTGCCACACTGGGTGCAGATGTAGGGGCGCTCGCCGGTGTGAGTGCGCTGGTGCACCAGCAGGCTGCTGGAGCGGGAGTAGCCGTTGCCGCACTGGGTGCAGGTGTAGGGGCGCTCACCGGTGTGGCGGCGCTGGTGGACCAGCAGGTTTTTGGAGTGGGTGAAGCCCTTGCCGCACAGGGTGCAGGTGTAAGGGCGCTCCCCGGTGTGCAGGCGCCTATGCGCCTTCAGTACCGGCGAAGACTTGAAGCCTTTGCCGCAGTCGGAGCAGGTGAAAGGCCACTCACTGCTGTGCCCCAACTGGTGCTCCCGCAGCCCCGACAACTGGGTAAAGCTCCTGCCACAGGTGGAGCAGCCATAGGGCCTCTCGCCCGTGTGCACTCGCTGGTGGACCTTCAGGTCACTCGTCGTCTTGAAGCTCTTGCCGCACTCTGTGCAGTCAAAGGGGCGTTCTCCCGTGTGAACCCGTCGGTGCGCCTCCAGCTCGCTCGGGTACCGCCAGGCCTTGCCACACACATCACACTCATAACGCTTCTCCTTGTTGTGCCCCGCCATGTGGTCCTCCACCAAAGCTCAGCCCCTCGAAACTCAGCCCGCACACCGAGCAGAAGGGGGAGGGGGCACTCACCAGCACCCTGGCCGCACTCTATTGCCGCTCACGCCTCGGTCCACAGCAACGGCTCCTAAACCCTGCAGGAGTGGAACACAGAGGGTCAACAAGCTGGCAAACAGGACGTGTAAACATTACTAGTGCTTGAAGGGGGGGGGGGGTGGTGGAGTGGGGGTGTGAGTAGGGGGGGGATGGGGGAGTGATGGGATGATAGGAAGTGGGGAAGGAGGGGAGAGGTTGTGTGGAGGCAAGGGCGGAAATGGGGACGGGGATGAGGACGGTGGAAGTGAGGGGAGGGGGAGAAGGGATGGTGTGTTGTGAGGGGAAGAAGGGGCAGAGTGTGAGGGTAGATGAGGGGTTGAGGAGGCAAGTGGGAGTAGGGGGAGGCGCACTGAACTGGGAGGTACTGAGCATCCAGGCACTGAGTCGAGCCGCCCGAACGTCTCCCCGCCCAGCGCCGTGACGTCACCGCTAATTCGAGGGGGACAGGCAGCACCGTAGCTCTGGGGCTTGGCGCTGAATTACTGGGGGGTGGCATGAGTGGGTGGGGGGGAGGCGCCGAACATTCATGAACCGTGTCGAGTCGCCCGCCCGCCCTGCACTGTGACGTCAGCCACACACGCGGACGGCCTGCACAATCGGTGCCCTGGCGTCACTGCCCACCTGACAGGTGTCGGCCCCGCCCCTGCCATTGCGCAGAGTCACGTGGGGGGCAGAATGCATCATGGGAAGAAGGTCACACAGTGCTGGAGTCATTCAGCGGGTCGGGCAGCTTCTGCAGAGAAAAGGAATCTGTGACATTTTAGGTCAAGACCCTTCTTCATTGATGGGAGGTACAGAGATAAGGATGTGTAAGGAGTGAAAACAGGACACATGTAATGGAGTTCAAGGAAAATTTGGAATAGATCATTGTTAGTTGGGAGACGGTAACATAGACAATAGGTGCAGGAGTTGGCCATTCAGCCCTTCAAGCCCTTCAATATGATCATGGCTGATCATCCACAATCAGTAGCCCGTTCCTACGTTCTCCCCATATTCCTTGATTCCGTTAGCCTAAGAGCTAAATCTAACTCGGTCTTGAACATCCTGCAGATAGAGAGAGGGATAGAGAGAGGGATAGAGAGAGGGATAAAGAGAAGGATAGAGAGATAATAGACAATAGGTGCAGGAGCAGGCCATTCGGCCCATCGAGCCAGCACCGCTATTCAATGTGATCATGGCTGATCATCCCCAATCAGTACCCCGTTCCTGCCTTCTCCCCATATTCCCTGACTCCGCTATTTTTAAGAGCCCTATCTAGCTCACTCTTGAAAGCATCTAGAGAACTTTCCTCCCCGGCCCTCTGAGGAGGAGAATTTCACAGACTCACCACAGAAAAAGTGTTTCATCATCTCCGTTCTAAATGTCTTACTCCTTATTCTTAAACTGTGGCCCTGGTTCTGGACTCCCCAACATCGGGAACATGTTTCCTGCCTCTAGCGTGTCCAAACCCTTAACAATCTTATATGTTTCAATGAGATTCCCTCTCATACTTCTAAACTACAGAGTGTACAAGCCCAGCTGCTCCATTCTCTCAGCATATGACAGTCCCGCCATCCCTGGAATTAACCTACACTGCAGTCCCTCAATAGCAAGAATGTCCTTCCACAAATTAGGGGACCAAAACTGCACACAATACTCCAGGTGTGGTCTCACTAGGGCTCTGTACAACTGCAGAAGGACCTCTTTGCTCCTATACTCGACTCCTCTTGTTATAAAGGCCAATATGCCATTCACTTTCTTCACTGCCTGCTGTACCTGGATGCTTACTTTCAAAGACTGATGTACAAGGACCCCCAGGTTCCGTTGTACTTTCCCGTTTCCCAACTTGACGCAATTTAGATATTAATCTGCCTTCCTCTTTTTGCTACCAAAGTGGATAACCTCACATTTATCCGCATTAAACTTCATCTGCCATGCATCTGCCCACTCCCCCAACCTGTCCATGTCACCCTGTATTCTCATAGCATCCTCCTCACAGTTCACACGGCCACCAGCTTTGTGTCATCTGCAAATTTGCTAATGTTACTTTGAATCCCTTCATCCAAATCATTGATGTATATTGTAAATAGCTGCGGTCCCAGCACCGAGCCTTGCGGTACCCCACTAGTCACTGCCTGCCATTCTGAAAGGGACCCGTTAATAGAGAGAGAGAGATAGAGACAGAGATAGAGACGGGGAGAGAAAGACGGGGAGCGAGAGAAACACACGGAGAGAGAAACACAGGGAGAGAGAAATACAGAGAGAAGGAGATATAGAGATAGAGAGAGTGAAAGAGAGATGTCTGTACATTATCCCGCAGTCGTTGTTTACCATTTGGCAGTCAAACCAGATTGACCAACGTCGCAGGTTGGAAAGAGATAGAGAGAGAGAGAGTTAGAGAAAGATAGAGAGAGATAGAGAGAGACCGTGTCCCGACTCCCGACTCCCGACTCCCCACAGCGGCGACATGACTCCTCCACCACCCCGGCCGCCCGGCGCCCACCCATCAGCCCCACCCGAGATTGATGGCCGTGTTGCGGCGGCGGCGACGGGACCCGGCACAGGCCCGACCCCAGGCCCAGGCCCGGCTCCCCGAGCTCCGCCAACCCCAGGCCCAGTCACTGTCTCCCGGGTGCGAGGCCGCGGCCTGGACCCCCCGGCACCGAATCCCCAGCCAGCGCGCCCGCCCCGCCCGCCCTGATCCACCGGAGCCTCTCACCGGCCCGGCCCGGCCCGGGTCCCCACTCACTCACTCACTCACTCGCGGCTCATCCCGCTGCCCGTTGCCCCGGAGACAGGGAGAGAGAGAGACCGCGCGGCGCAGGGGCCTCAGCCCGGAAATGACGTCACGGCCCCGGCCCGTTGCCCCGCAGGCTGCGGGGCGGCCTCAGCCCGGAAATGACGCCGCGGCCAAGATGGAGCCGACCCGCACTGGACGGTGGGAGAGAGAGAGAGAGCGAGAGCCTGCAATCCTTTGATGAGGATCGCCAGTGAAGGAGCTCCAACTGCGGGGCCCCTGGACTTGGGAGCTCCATGCTGCGGAGTAAAGATCTTATAGCGGAGCAAGATGGGCTACTCCTGCTAAATGCAATGGGCTGACGTGTTGTAGCTATGGAGGGGATCCTGGGCATTTTTCACCGCCCATTTTAGTAACCGGAGCCTACCTGACCCGACCCGACTCGCAGTATAATCAATGAACAGTTTGTGTGTGTGATATAGGGTTAGATTCATAATTCTGTCAGTTCATACTTCTTGTCAAGAATAAAATTTGACTCTGGTAATTGTCCTTTTTAATGTTTTTTAAATCATTTCTTTTTAAATGGCTCACAAGCAGTGTTTGAGTTGCTTTTGTAGTAACCGGAACCTACTCGACCCGATCCGCAGGGTAATTGACATTGCGGGGGACGTTTTTGTGCGTGATATAGGGTTAGATTCATAATTCTGTTAGTTCATAATTCTGTTAATTCTTGTTAAAGAATAAAATGTTTATAAACACACATACATGAATGTGATATAAATGTATATAATCATATAACACACACAATTATATTTCTTCTGATCCAATGATGAACTTTATTTCAGACTAGACAAGGGACATTAAATAAGACACATTGTAAACCTCCCCGCAACTTCACACATTAGGCCTTATCCCCCCCGGCACTCCCTCGCCTGCCCCCACACTACAATGTCTCCCCTCCTCCTATGCCCCTCTCCCCGCTGCCCCACACTCCCTCTCCCCGCTGCCCCGGGCCCCACACTCCCTCTCCCGCTGCCCCGGGCCGCACACTCCATCTCCCCGGGCCCCACACTCCAGCTCCCCGCTGCCCCGGGCCCCACACTCCCTCTTCCCGGGCCCCACACTCCCTCTCCCCGCTGCCCCGGGCCCCACACTCCCTCTCCCCGGGCCGCACACTCCCTCTCCCCGGGCCCCACACTCCAGCTCCCCGTTGCCCCGGGCCGCTCACTCCCTCTCCCCGGGCCCCACACTCCCTCTCCCTGCTGCCCCGGGCCGCACACTCCCTCTCCCCGCTGCGGAAACAAAGATCCGATCTTTGGCCGGAAGCAAGATGGTGGGGGCTGGTTGCTAAAATGAGTCCTATAATCACCCATGAATCCGCCCATGAGCGGACTTCACGTTTGTGTGAGAGTAACCCATCTTGCTCCGCTATAAGATCTTTGCTGCGGAGTGTTCCAATCCTTCCTGATGCCGGAGTTTCGGTCATCCCGACGAGAGGCAAGTGTGGAGGATTCAACAGCCTCAATCACTGGTGAACAAAAGAGGAAGATGACTGAACTTTATTGCCTTCCATCACAGTGAGGAATGTGGATTCATCTGTGGTGGATGTTTATGGTAAACTTTATTTTATGTGCTGTGTGTATTTTTGTTTTTCACTTAGAATGGCTGTATTGTAATTCAAATATTACTGTACCTTAATTGATGCATGCGACAATAAATTTGAACTTGAACTAACTCTCCCTTGAAAACATCCAGTGAATTGGCCTCCATTGCCTTCTGTGGCACAGAATTCCACCGATTCACAACTCTCTGGTTGAAAAAGTTTCTCCTCATCTCAGTCCTAAATGGCCTCCCCCTTATTTTTAAACTGTGGCCCCTGGTTCTCGTTTCCTCCAACATGGGGAACCTGTTTCCTGCATCTACCCTGTCCAATCCCTTAATAATTTTATATACTCTTTAAGATTCCCGTTAATCCTTCTAAATTCCAGTGAATACAAGCCCAGTCAACCCATTATTTCATCATATGACTGTCCCGCCAACCCGGGAATTAACCTGGTGAACTTACGCTGCATTCCCTCAATAGCAAGAATGTCCTTCCTCAAATTAGGATGCCACCACTGCACACAATACATAAGGCCCTGGTGTGGTCTCACCAGGGCCCTATACAGCTGCAGTAGGACGTCCTTGCTCCTAAACTCAACTCATCTCGCTATGAAGGCCAACATGCCATTCGCTTTCTTCGCTGCCTGCTGTACCTGCATGCTTACTTTCAGTGATTGATGTACAAGGACACCCAGGACTAATTGTACTTCCCATTTGCCTAACCTGACACCATTCAGTTAATACAGAGTGCTGGAGGACCTTACACTTCTTTATCTCTGTCTCCCTCTCCTGTGACTCTCAGTCTGAAGAATGTTTAAGAAAGAACTGAAGATGCTGTAAAAATGGAAGGTAGACAAAAATGCTGGAGGAACTCAGCGGCTGAGGTCTCCGGCAAAGATCTTATAGCAAGCAAGATAGTGCACTCCTGCTGAAACCAATGGGCTGACGTGTAGTACGCAACGGAGCGGAACGTCAGCCATATCGTCGGCCATTTCAGTAAACCTGACCCGACTTTGTAAATCCTTCTCACAGGACGCAAGTCATCGCCGGCTGGGTTGCCTGGGCGAGGGTGTCTGGTGTTGTGAGACCCGAAACACGCGATGACCCCAGATCACATCACTGAGGATGCGTCCCAGCGCATCTAGAAGTTGTATATTTTTCACAGCATTCTTCGCCTCATGTCACAAAGGTCTAGGTCCCGCCCCCTCCTTGCGCCTGACCAATCAGAGCCATGTCCCCGCCCCTCGGACGGACAGCCCTCTCCGCCAATCGGAGACGCCCATCCTGCCCTAGCAACGGTTGCCATGGCGCGTCCTGCACCGCCCCCGCAGCTACTACTCCACGTGGGGGGGAGGGGCAACAATCACAGCAGCTGCAGAGGCTGCAAACCTGAGATAAAACCTCAAGGGGGGTCAGACCAAAGATCTTAGAGCTAAGCTCTAAGATCTTTGGGTCAGACGACAAAATGCTGCAGTAACTCAGTGGGACGGGCAGCATCTCTGGAGAGAAGGAATGGGCGATGTTTCGAGGTCGAGACTCTCAGACTGAGAGTTGCAGGAGAGATGCAGACGGTGATGTGGAGTGAAAAGCTTTTACATAGAAACATGGGCAATAGGTGCAGCAGTAGGCCATTCAGCCCATCGAGCCAGCATCCCCTTTCAATATAATCACGGCTAATCATCCCCAATCAGTACCCCGTTCCTGCCTTCTCCCCATATCTCCTGACTCCGCTATCGTTAAGAGCCCTATCTAGTTCTCTCTTGAAAGCATCAAGAGAACCTGCCTCCACCGCCCTCTGAGGCAGAAAATTCCACAGACTCACAGCTATCTGTGAAAATTTGTTTCCTCGTCCCCGTTCGAAATGGCTTACCCCTTATTCTTAAACTGTTCCACTATTTCATCATTTATGATTGAGTCCTGGTTCAGGACTCCCCCAACCTCGGGAAAATGTTTCCTGCCTCTAGCGTTTGCCAAACCCTTAATAATCTTATATGTTTCATATCTGCTCCCTAAGTACTCCCCACTCATCAGACGGGTTAAACCAAATGTGAGGACAGTTAAAGTCTGGTCAGAGGAAGCGGACTTCACACTTCAGCAGTGTTTTGGAAACACTGACTGGAAGGCGTTTGCAGCCCAGGCCACCCTTGACTCCCACACGGACATTGATTCCTACACATCCTCTATTCTGGACTTTATAAACTCTACCATCAATAGTGTCTCCTCCCTCAAACAGGTGACCATATTCCCGAATCAGAAGCCATGGATGAACAGCGAGGTCAGGCTACGGCTGAAAGCACGGGGCACCGCTTTCAGGTCAGGCGATGCTCGAGCCTACAGCTCATCCAGGGCTAACCTGAAGAGGGGCATCAATAAGGCCAAGCACTGCCATAAGCTCAGGATTGAGGAGCACTTCAACAACAACTCCGACCCCCGACGCATGTGGCAGGGCATCCAGGCCATCACGGACTATAGACCCTCCAACACCACCCCCACATCCAGCGACGCCTCCTTCCTTGAGGAGCTTAATCACTTCTATGGCCGCTTCGACAGAGACAATCTAGAGACAGCCATCAAGGCTGTGCTCCCTGCCGATCACCAACCCCTCACACTCACCCCCTACGACGTATACGTGGCACTGAGTAGGACTAATGCTGGCCCTGACGCATCCCCGGGCGCGTGCTCAGGGCCTGTGCTGCGCAGCTGACAGACGTCTGGACTGACATCTTCAACCTGTCGCTTGCCCAAGCAGCTGTCCCCACGTGCCTTAAAACCATCTCCATCGTGCCAGTGCCAAAACACTCCACTGCGGCAAGCCTCAACGACTTCCGCCCAGTTGCACTTAACCCCATCATCACCAAGTGCTTCGAGAGGCTGGTCCTGGCACACCTCAAAAGCGACCTACCCCCCCCCCCCCCCCCACACACACTGGATCCCTATCAGTTTGCCTACCGCAAGAACAGGAGTACGGAGGATGCCATCTCAACGGCACTTCACTCCGCCCTCTCCCACCTCGACAACAGAGACACTTACGTAAGAATGCTGTTCATCGATTACAGCTCAGCATTCAACACCATTATACCATCTAAACTGATCACCAAACTCGGTAACCTGGGCATCGATCCCTCCCTCTGCAACTGGATACTGGACTTTCTAACCAACAGACCACAGTATGTTAGGTTAGACAAGCACACCTCTTCAACCCTCACCCTGAACACCGGCGTTCCACAGGGCTGTGTGCTGAGCCCCCTCCTCTACTTCCTCTTCACCTATGACTGCACACCTGTACATAGTACTAACACCATCATCAAGTATGCAGATGTTACAACGGTGATTGGCCTCATCAGCAACAACGATGAGTAGGCCTACAGGGAGGAGGTCCAGCATTTAACAGCATAGTGCGCTGACAACACCCTGGCCCTTAACTCCAAGAAGACCAAGGAGCTCATTGTAGACTTCAGGAAGTCCAGGGGCGGCACGCACACCCCCATCCACATTAACGGGACGGAGGTGGAACGTGTTTCTAGCTTCAGGTTCCTGGGTGTTAACATCTCCGATGACCTCTCTTGGACCCACAATACCTCAACTCTGATCAAGAAGGCTCACCAGCGTCTCTTCTTCCTGAGGAGACTGAAGAAGGTCCATCTGTCTCCTCAGATCCTGGTGAACTTCTACTGCTGCACCATCGAGAGCATCCTTACCAACTGTATCACAGTATGGTATGGCAACTGCTCTGTCTCCGACCGGAAGGCATTGCAGAGGGTGGTGAAAATTGCCCAACGCATCACCGGTTCCTCGCTCCCCTCCATTTAGTCTGTCCAAAGCAAGCGTTGTCTGCGGAGGGCGCTCAGCTTCGCCAAGGACTGCTCTCACCCCAACCATGGACTGTTTACCCTCCTACCATCCGGGAGCCGCTACAGGTCTCTCCGTTGCCGGAACAGCAGGTCCTGGAACAGCTTCTTCCCGACGGCTGTCACTCTACTCAACAACGTACCTCGGTGACTGCCAATCACCTCCCCCCCCCGACACTCCTCCCACAGGAAAAACACTATGTCTGTATATATGCTAATGTAAATATTTATTCAAATCATATGCTATGTCGCTCTTCCAGGGAGATGCTAAATGCATTTCGTTGTCTCTGTACTGTACACGGACAATGACAATTAAAGTTGAATCTGAATCTGAATCTGAATCTGAATCTGAAGATCCCCATCTCATCCTTCTAAATTCCAGAGTATACACGCCCAGCCACTCCATTCTCTCAGCATATGACAGTTCTGCCATCTCGGGAATTAACTGGTGAGCCTACGCTGCACTCCCTCAATAGCAAGAATATTAGGGCCCTGTACAACTGCAGAAGGACATCTTTGCTCCTATACTCAACTCCTCTTGTTATGAAGGCCAACATGCCATTCGCTTTCTTCACTGCTTGCTGTACCTGCATGCTTAATTTCATTGACTGATGAACGGAAGTGGCGGCGCTGTGAAACGGCTGCGGCTCGCCTGCAGTCTGTCTGTTTTGACTTTTTTTGGTGTTGTTTTTTTTGTCTAGTTCAGTTAAACTTTTGGTTATTAGGTGGTGTTATGTGTGTGTGTGGGGGGGGGGGGGCCTGAAACAGGGCTTTCTCTCTCTCCCTTCGGGGGAATGCGACTTTTTTTGTCGTATCCCCCTTCTCTTCCCCGCCTGAGCTGAGGCCTAATGGCGGAGCTGGCGGCCTCCAACCTGCGGCCGACCTCGATGATCCGGAGGGAGAGCCAGCCAGGACTTACCAACGCGAGGCTGGCCGTCTCCGAGCTGCGGCGATGTTCGGGCAGCGGCACGACTTGGCGCTTAGGTGAGGGCGGACGGCGCGGGGCTGAGACACTCCTGTGTGGGCGGCCCGGCTACCGGCTGGTAGGCGCTCCCGTGTGGGCGGCCCGGTGCGGGGCTGAGACACTCCCGTGTGGGCGGCCCGGCTCTCGGCTGGAAGGCGCTCCCGTGGGGGCAGCCCGGTGCGGGGCTGAGACGCTCTCGTGTGGGCGGCCCGGTGCGGGGCGGAGACGGAGCTCCGGTGGCTGAGGCGGCGTTCTGGCGGCGGCGACCTGAATCCGGGGCTCGGCCGCGGGCCAGTGGACGACACCGTCGGGAGCTCGCAGATCGCAGGCTGGTGCCTGTTTTCCGGAGCTCCCGTGGCAACAACCGCTGGACTGGAGGGCGGCAGCTTCGACCACCCCCGGGCCGCGGAGCTTGAACCGCGGGACTGACTTACCATCGCCCGGTGGGTATCGCCTCAGCGCAGAGGGAGAAGAGGTGGGAAGAGGCAGTAACTCTAAGACTTTTGCCTCCATCACAGTGAGGAGGTGCTTGGTGAACTCACTGTGGTGGATGTTAATTTGTGTTTATTGTGTGTTATTATTACACGTATGGCTGCAGGCAACAACATTTCGTTCAGACCAAAAGGTCTGAATGACAAATAAAGGATTCAATTCAATTCAACAAGGACCACCAGATCCTGTTGTAATTCCCCTTTTCCCAACTTGACACCATTTAGATAATAATCTGCCTTCCTGTTTTTTGCTACCAAAGTGGATAACCTCACAATTATCTACATTAAACTGCATCTACCATGCATCTGCCCAGTCACCCAACCTGTCCAAGTCACCCTGCATTCTCATAGCATCCTCCTCACAGTTCACACTGCCATCCAGCTTCGTGTCATCTGCAAATTTGCTAATGTTACTTTGAATTCCTTCATCTAAATCATTGATGTATTGATATTTTAGAATAATTTCTGGTTATTAATACTAAATTAGATCCCGATTCAAAACTAATAATACTTGGCATAACAGAACAAAATCTAACACTCACAACAAACCAAAGAGACTTTCTTGACTACAGTATAATTACTGGGAAATAATGAATACAAAAATTTTGGAAAGGTCCTATAACCCCCACAATTAAAATATGTATTATGGAAATGTCGGAGACCCCACACCTAGAAAGAATCAGATTTGTCTTAATGGAAAAACAAGAACATTTTGTTAGAATATGGTCTCCATTCATTGACTATTTGAAGGGGTAGATCGGTCCAGCATGGGAAACTAACTGAAGCTTGAACTCGGGATTAGATGAAAAGTTATACTTTAAAATCCACGAACCTATCTCCAAAGATGTAATATTAGTAAACCATTCCATTCCTTTTTTATCTTGACATTTGTGTTCTTTTTTTCTCTTTCTCTCTTTCTTCCTATCTTTAAAAAAAAACTAGAAGCAGAACCAAACCACAACTGATAATATTAACAATGTATGACTGATATACATGAAATGCTTGTAATATAGGTTTGCTCCTAATAAAAATAATTTAAAAAATGAATAAATAAATAAATCATTGATGTATATTGTAAATAGCCACGGTCCCAGCACCGAGCCTTGTGGTACCCCACTAGTCACTGCCTGCCATTATGAAAGGGACACGCTAATCCCTATTCTTTGTTTCCTGTCTGCCAACCAATTTTCTATCCATGTCAGCACTCTACCCCCAATACCGTGTGCCCTAATTTTGCCCACTAATCTCCTATGTGGGACCATATCAAATGCTTTCTGAAAGTCCAGGTACACTACATCCACTGGCTCTCCCTTGTCCATTGTCCATTTTCCTAGTTAAATCCTCATAAAATTCCAGAAGATTAGTCAAGCATGATTTCCCCTTCGTAAATCCAAGCTGACCCAGACGGATCCTGTTACTGCTATCGAAATGCGCCACTATTTCATCATTTATGATTGACTCCAGCATCTTCCCCACCACCGGTGTCAGGTTAACTGGTCTATAATTCCCTGTTTCTCTCTCCCACCGTTCTTAAAAAGTGGGATAACATTAGCTACCCTCCAATCCCCGGGAACTGATCCTAAATCTATGGAACATTGGAAAACGATCACCAATATGGACTTTAGTAAGGCCTTTGACAAGGTTCCTCATGGAAGGTTGGTTAAGAAGGTTAAACTGTTGGGTATAAATGCAGGAATAGCAAAATGGATTCAGCAGTGGCTGAATGGGAGAAGCCAAAGGGTAATGGTGGATGGCTGTTTGTCGGGTTGGAGGCATGTGACTAGTGGGGTGCCTCAGGGATCTGTGTTGGGTCCTTTGTTGTTTGTCATAGAAACATAGAAACATAGAAATTAGGTGCAGGAGTAGGCCATTCGGCCCTTCGAGCCTGCACCGCCATTCAATATGATCATGGCTGATCATCCAACTCAGTATCCCGTACCTGCCTTCTCTCCATACCCTCTGATCCCCTTTGCCACAAGGGCCACATCTAACTCCCTCTTAAATATAGCCAATGAACTGGCCTCGACTACCCTCTGTGGCAGGGAGTTCCAGAGATTCACCACTCTCTGTGTGAAAAAAGTTCTTCTCATCTCGGTTTTAAAGGATTTCCCCCTTATCCTTAAGCTGTGACCCCTTGTCCTGGACTTCCCCAACATCGGGAGCAATCTTCCTGCATCTAGCCTGTCCAACCCCTTAAGAATTTTGTAAGTTTCTATAAGATCCCCTCTCAATCCCCTAAATTCTAGAGAGTATAAACCAAGTCTATCCAGTCTTTCTTCATAAGACAGTCCTGACATCCCAGGAATCAGTCTGGTGAACCTTCTCTGCACTCCCTCTATGGCAATAATGTCCTTCCTCAGATTTGGAGACCAAAACTGTACGCAATACTCCAGGTGTGGTCTCACCAAGACCCTGTACAACTGCAGTAGAACCTCCCTGCTCCTATACTCAAATCCTTTTGCTATGAAAGCTAACATACCATTCGCTTTCTTCACTGCCTGCTGCACCTGCATGCCCACTTTCAATGACTGGTGTACCATGACACCCAGGTCTCGCTGCATCTCCCCTTTTCCTAGTCGGCCACCATTTAGATAATAGTCTGCTTTCCTGTTTTTGCCACCAAAATGGATAACCTCACATTTATCCACATTATACTGCATCTGCCAAACATTTGCCCACTCACCCAGCCTATCCAAGTCACCTTGCAGTCTCCTAGCATCCTCCTCACAGCTAACACTGCCCCCCAGCTTAGTGTCATCCGCAAACTTGGAGATATTGCCTTCAATTCCCTCATCCAGATCATTAATATATATTGTAAATAGCTGGGGTCCCAGCACTGAGCCTTGCGGTACCCCACTAGTCACTGCCTGCCATTGTGAAAAGTTCCCGTTTACTCCTACTCTTTGCTTCCTGTTTGCCAGCCAGTTCTCTATCCACATCAATACTGAACCCCCAATGCCGTGTGCTTTAAGTTTGTAAACTAATCTCTTATGTGGGACCTTGTCGAAAGCCTTCTGGAAGTCCAGATACACCACATCCACTGGTTCTCCCCTATCCACGCTACTAGTTACATCCTCGAAAAATTCTATAAGATTCGTCAGACATGATTTACCTTTTGTAAATCCATGCTGACTTTGTCCAATGATTTCACCACTTTCCAAATGTGCTGCTATCCCATCTTTAATAACTGACTCTAGCAGTTTCCCCACTACCGATGTTAGACTAACTGGTCTGTAATTCCCCGTTTTCTCTCTCCCTCCCTTCTTAAAAAGTGGGGTTACGTTTGCTACCCGCCAATCCTCAGGAACTACTCCAGAATCTAAAGAGTTTTGAAAGATTATTACTAGTGCATCCACTATTTCTGGAGCTACTTCCTTAAGTACTCTGGGATGCAGCCTATCTGGCCCTGGGGATTTATCGGCCTTTAATCCATTTAATTTACCCAACACCACTTCCCGGCTAACCTGGATTTCACTCAATTCCTCCAACTCCTTTGACCCGCGGTCCCCTGCTATTTCCGGCAGATTATTTATGTCTTCCTTAGTGAAGACGGAACCAAAGTAATTATTCAATTGGTCCGCCATATCCTTGTTCCCCATGATCAACTCACCCGTTTCTGACTGCAAGGGACCTACATTTGTTTTAACTAATCTCGTTCTTTTCACATATCTATAAAAACTTGTGCAGTCAGTTTTTATGTTCCCTGCCAGTTTTCTTTCATAATCTATTTTTCCTTTCCTAATTAAGCCCTTTGTCCTCCTCTGCTGGTCTCTGAATTTCTCCCAGTCCTCCGGTATGCTGCTTTTTCTGGCTAATTTGTACGCATCATCCTTCGCTTTGATACTATCCCTGATTTCCCTTGTTATGCACGGATGCACTACCTTCCCTGATTTATTCTTTTGCCAAACTGGGATGAACAATTTTGTAGTTCATCCATGCAGTCTTTAAATGTCTTCCATTGCATATCCACCGTCAACCCTTTTAGAATTAATTGCCAGTCAATCTTGGCCAATTCACGTCTCATACCCTCAAAGTTACCTTTCTTTAAGTTCAGAACCATTGTTTCTGAATTAACAATGTCACTCTCCATGCTAATGAAGAACTCAACCATATTATGGTCACTCTTGCCCAAGGGGGCACGTACAACAAGACTGCTAACTAACCCTTCCTCATTACTCAATACCCAGTCTAAAATAGCCTGCTCTCTCGTTGGTTCCTCTACATGTTGATTTAGATAACTATCCCGCATACATTCCAAAAAATCCTCTTCCTCAGCACCCCTGCCAATTTGATTCACCCAATCTATATGTAGATTGAAGTCACCCATTATAACGGTTTTGCCTTTGTCGCACGCATTTCTAATTTCCTGTTTGATACCATCTCCAACTTCACTACATGTACATCAATGATCTGGATGAAGGGGTGGTAAATTGGATTAGTAAGTATGCAGATGATACCAAGATAGGGGGTGTTGTGGATAATGAAGAGGATTTCCAAAGTCTACAGAGTGATTTAGGCTATTTGGAAAA